>NC_053397.1:6949676-6976893 GCF_905171765.1 Bufo bufo | reverse complement strand
CTTTCGGTCCCATCTCCCCCTGCCTGCTGGGAGTCCTCCCAGGACCAGTCTATGAGGTCCGCGACCTCTGGTACTTCTGGTTCCTGTTGGGGGAGAGGACCGACGGTCTCTTCTCCCATGAATACACCCTGCCGCTGGGGAGCAAGGACGGTACCTTCAGCTCCCTGGGACTCACTTGGCTGCTGGGGAGAGAGACCAACTATCTCTGCTCCCTGCAGGACACACTGCCGCTGGGGAAGGAGGACAGCACCTTCAGCTCCCTGGGGCTCACTTGGCTGCTGTGGAGAGGGACCAACTGTCTCCTCTCCTAAGGGTACACACTGCCGCTGGAGAGAGAGACCGGTTGTCTCTGCTCCCAATACAATACTCGGCTGTTGGGGAGGCAGGACGGCACCTTCAGCTCCCTGTAACTCACACTGCCTCTGGGGAGCAAGGACGGCACCTTCAGCTCCTGGGAACTTGCTCGGCCGCTGGGGTATCTCCCTCCTGTCTACCGTTGCCATGGCCTGCAGGTACTCTCTGATCCTCCACTTCACCATCTGTACGAGGTTTTCCGTGGGGTTGGGTCCCAAGAGAGACTGCACCCCATTAACCTCTCTATCAAACTCCTCCTGAGTGTAGCAGGGCTCCATGCTTGCTCTGCTGATTTTGGTTCCTTTGTAGATAGGGGCGCTGTACGGGTACTAGCGTTGCCCTCGATTTGTAATCCAGGAACTGGTGTTGCCTTGGAGCGGTCCTTCTGGGCCGTGAGAATGATCCCGTTGCTTGCCACCAATTGTAACGGACCGTTCAGCACACAGCTCCGTTCAGACGATATTCCCCCTTTCCGATTGACAGGCAGCTACTGCAAGCACCAGTCTGCCGAACTGCAAACTACACGAACACTGGAAACCGCTGAACAGGAAAAGCATACAATCGGCTTACACTCCTGGCAATCAGCATTCAATCCAATTCCCCCAATAACGAGACGGCACTTCGTTTTGAGGTCAAGCAGAACTGACTGTCCTGGGGCATACAGCCTCTTTTATTTACAGCAGCAAATCGGACACAATGGGACAATAGAAACACACCCAGCATATTCCTCCCCTCTGTATAGGAGATAATTGAGTCAATTTCTGTATCTACACAACTATCTCCTAATCGGAAAAGTTACACTTCTTATAAATTGTTACAACTTTGTGAGTTTACATTGTACATACATATAACTTATATCAATTTAACCAGTATAACTTGGGGACAAACCTATCCAAAATTCACTTGAATAGGTTCAGGGGTTTAAAAGTTAGTAAAAGTATCTTAAAGGGCCGTAATCCAGGGGCAGGAGGCAGGTAAACAGCCCCCTCCAAAACACCGTGGCGAAGTGGTTTTCGCCACAGAATGCTTTACAACCGTCTGCCATAGACTGCAATGTTAACTCCTTAACGACCTCCCGCCACCTTTCCAGCTCCCCAATCTACGACGAGGCCTTTTAGCGTCGCTGCAGGAGCAGGTCACCCTTCGGACCCAGAAGAGTAGACAGCGGAGCGGGCGTGATGACAATGACAAACATTTGTAATGCACTCTCCTGACAGGGACCCAAATGCAGGAATAATTGTGTCAGGGCGCCTCTTTCTCAGCAGGACTAGCGCTCCATTGAGTCTGGTGTCAGTCTATAAATTTAACGATCAAATAAAAGTAAAAATGTATCCGGTGACACAGCAGTGCGCCAGATGGCAAGCGAAAAATGTTATTGTCATGAATGCAGACATTCCTGACTGATGACCCTGCGCCCTCCTCCTGCACCCCATCTGTACAAACCCCCACAGCTGACCCTGCACCCTCTTCCTGCGCCCCATCTGTATAACCCCCCCACAGCTGACCCTGCACCGTCTTCCTGTGCCCCATCTGTAGACCCCCCACAGCTGACCCTGCACCCTCTTCCTGTGCCCCATCTGTATAACCCCCCCACAGCTGACCCTGTGCCCTCTTCCTGCACCCCATCTGTTGACTCCCCCACAGCTGACCCTGCACCCTCTTCCTGTGCCCCATCTGTATAACCCCCCCCACAGCTGACCCTATGCCCTCTTCCTGCACCCCATCTGTTGACTCCCCCACAGCTGACCCTGCACCCTCTTCCTGTGCCCCATCTGTATAACCCCCCCACAGCTGACCCTATGCCCTCTTCCTGCACCCCATCTGTTGACTCCCCCACAGCTGACCCTGCACCCTCTTCCTGTGCCCCATCTGTATAACCCCCCCACAGCTGACCCTGTGCCCTCTTCCTGCACCCCATCTGTAGACCCCCCCACATCTGACCCTGCGCCCTCTTCCTGTGCCCCATCTGTAGACCCCCCACAGCTGACCCTGCGCCCTCTTCCTGTGCCCCATCTGTAGACCCCCCCCACATCTGACCCTGCGCCCTCTTCCTGTGCCCCATCTGTAGACCCCCCCACAGCTGACCCTGCACCCTCTTCCTGTGCCCCATCTGTAGACCCCCCCACAGCTGACCCTGTGCCCCATCTGTACAACCCCCCTCACTTCTGATCCTGTGCCCCATCTGTAGACCCCCCCCACAGCTGACCCTGGGCCCTCTTCCTGTGCCCCATCTGTATAACCCCCCCCACAGCTGACCCTTTGCCCTCTTCCTGCACCCCATCTGTAGACTCCCCCACAGCTGACCCTGCGCCCTCTTCCTGTGCCCCATCTGTAAACTCCCCCACAGCTGACCCTGCGCCCTCTTCCTGTGCCCCATCTGTAGACCCCCCCCACATCTGACCCTGCGCCCTCTTCCTGTGCCCCATCTGTAGACCCCCCCACATCTGACCCTGCGCCCTCTTCCTGTGCCCCATCTGTAGACTCCCCCACAGCTGACCCTGCGCCCTCTTCCTGTGCCCTATCTGTAGACCCCCCCCACAGCTGACCCTGCACCCTCTTCCTGTGCCCCATCTGTAGACCCCCCCACAGCTGACCCTGCACCGTCTTCCTGTGCCCCATCTGTAGACCTCCCCACAGCTGACCCTGCACAGTCTTCCTGTGCCCCATCTGTAGACCCCCACAGCTGACCCTGCGCCCTCTTCCTGTGCCTTATCTGTAGACCCCCCCCACAGCTGACCCTGCACCCTCTTCCTGTGCCCCATCTGTAGACCCCCCCACATCTGACCCTGCGCCCTCTTCCTGTGCCCCATCTGTAGACCCCCCCCCACATCTGACCCTGCGCCCTCTTCCTGTGCCCCATCTGTAGACTCCCCCACAGCTGACCCTGCACCCTCTTCCTGTGCCCCATCTGTAGACCCCCCCACAGCTGACCCTGCACAGTGTTCCTGTGCCCCATCTGTAGACCCCCACAGCTGACCCTGCGCACTCTTCCTGTGCCTTATCTGTAGACCCCCCCCCCCCACAGCTGACCCTGCACCCTCTTCCTGTGCCCCATCTGTAGACCCCCCCACAGCTGACCCTGCACCGTCTTCCTGTGCCCCATCTGTAGACCCCCCACAGCTGACCCTGCACCCTCTTCCTGTGCCCCATCTGTAGACCCCCCACAGCTGACCCTGCACCGTCTTCCTGTGCCCCATCTGTAGACCCCCCCACAGCTGACCCTGCACCGTCTTCCTGTGCCCCATCTGTAGACCCCCCCCCCACAGCTGACCCTGCACCGTCTTCCTGTGCCCCATCTGTAGACCCCCACAGCTGACCCTGCACCCTCTTCCTGTGCCCCATCTGTAGACCCCCCCACAGCTGACCCTGCACCGTCTTCCTGTGCCCCATCTGTAGACCCCCCACAGCTGACCCTGCACCGTCTTCCTGTGCCCCATCTGTAGACCCCCCCCACAGCTGACCCTGCACCCTCTTCCTGTGCCCTATCTGTAGACCCCCCCCACATCTGACCCTGCGCCCTCTTCCTGTGCCCCATCTGTAGACCCCCCCACAGCTGATCCTGCGCCCTCTTCCTGCACCCCATCTGTAGACTCCCCCACAGCTGACCCTGCGCCCTCTTCCTGTGCCCCATCTGTAGACCCCCCCCACATCTGACCCTGCGCCCTCTTCCTGTGCCCCATCTGTAGACCCCCCCCACATCTGACCCTGCGCCCTCTTCCTGTGCCCCATCTGTAGACTCCCCCACAGCTGACCCTGCGCCTTCTTCCTGTGCCCTATCTGTAGACCCCCCCCACAGCTGACCCTGCACCGTCTTCCTGTGCCCCATCTGTAGACCTCCCCACAGCTGACCCTGCACAGTCTTCCTGTGCCCCATCTGTAGACCCCCACAGCTGACCCTGCGCACTCTTCCTGTGCCTTATCTGTAGACCCCCCCCACAGCTGACCCTGCACCCTCTTCCTGTGCCCCATCTGTAGACCCCCCCACAGCTGACCCTGCACCGTCTTCCTGTGCCCCATCTGTAGACCCCCCACAGCTGACCCTGCACCCTCTTCCTGTGCCCCATCTGTAGACCCCCCACAGCTGACCCTGCACCGTCTTCCTGTGCCCCATCTGTAGACCCCCCCACAGCTGACCCTGCACCGTCTTTCTGTGCCCCATCTGTAGACCCCCCCACAGCTGACCCTGCACCATCTTCCTGTGCCCCATCTGTAGACCCCCACAGCTGACCCTCTTCCTGTGCCCCATCTGTAGACCCCCCCACAGCTGACCCTGCACCGTCTTCCTGTGCCCCATCTGTAGACCCCCCACAGCTGACCCTGCACCGTCTTCCTGTGCCCCATCTGTAGACCCCCCCCACAGCTGACCCTGCACCCTCTTCCTGTGCCCTATCTGTAGACCCCCCCCCACATCTGACCCTGCGCCCTCTTCCTGTGCCCCATCTGTAGACCCCCCCCACAGCTGATCCTGCGCCCTCTTCCTGCACCCCATCTGTAGACTCCCCCACAGCTGACCCTGCGCCCTCTTCCTGTGCCCCATCTGTAGACCCCCCCCACATCTGACCCTGCGCCCTCTTCCTGTGCCCCATCTGTAGACCCCCCCACATCTGACCCTGCGCCCTCTTCCTGTGCCCCATCTGTAGACTCCCCCACAGCTGACCCTGCGCCCTCTTCCTGTGCCCTATCTGTAGACCCCCCCCACAGCTGACCCTGCACCCTCTTCCTGTGCCCCATCTGTAGACCCCCCCACAGCTGACCCTGCACCGTCTTCCTGTGCCCCATCTGTAGACCTCCCCACAGCTGACCCTGCACAGTCTTCCTGTGCCCCATCTGTAGACCCCCACAGCTGACCCTGCGCCCTCTTCCTGTGCCTTATCTGTAGACCCCCCCCACAGCTGACCCTGCACCCTCTTCCTGTGCCCCATCTGTAGACCCCCCACAGCTGACCCTGCACCCTCTTCCTGTGCCCCATCTGTAGACCCCCCACAGCTGACCCTGCACCGTCTTCCTGTGCCCCATCTGTAGACCCCCCACAGCTGACCCTGCACAGTCTTCCTGTGCCCCATCTGTAGACCCCCCCACAGCTGACCCTGCACCGTCTTCCTGTGCCCCATCTGTAGACCCCCACAGCTGACCCTGCACCCTCTTCCTGTGCCCCATCTGTAGACCCCCCCACAGCTGACCCTGCACCGTCTTCCTGTGCCCCATCTGTAGACCCCCCCCACAGCTGACCCTGCACCCTCTTCCTGTGCCCTATCTGTAGACCCCCCCCACATCTGACCCTGCACCCTCTTCCTGTGCCCCATCTGTAGACCCCCCCACAGCTGATCCTGCACCCTCTTAAAGGGCTTCTGTCACCCCACTAAAGTGATTTTTTTTTTTGGGGCTAGTTAAATTAGTTATATAGCGATATATGAAAATATAATTGTGTTACTTACATTGATCCAGCAGTTTATTCAAAAAACGAAGTTTTATCATATGCAAATTCGGTCTCTACCAGCAAGTAGGGCGTCTACTTGCTGGTAGCTGCTGCAGAAATCCGCCCCCTCCTCTTGTTGATTGACAGGGCCAGCCGCGATCTCCTCCTCCGGCCAGCCCTGTCGGCATTTCAAAAATCGCGCGCCTGTGTTGATTCGGCGCAGGCGCTCTGAGATGAGGAGGCTCGTCTCCTCAGAACTACCTCAGTGCGCCTGCGCCGATGACATCACCGAAATAGAAGACGTCATCAGCGCAGGAGCACTGAGGGAGTTCTGAGGAGACGAGCCTCCTCATCTCAGAGCGCCTGCGCCGAATCAACACAGGCGCGCGATTTTTGAAATGCCGACAGGGCTGGCTGGAGGAGGAGATCCCGGCTGGCCCTGTCAATCAACAAGAGGAGGGGGCGGATTTCTGCAGCAGCTACCAGCAAGTAGCCGCCCTACTTGCTGGTAGAGACCGAATTTGCATATGATAAAACTTCGTTTTTTTAATAAACTGCTGGATCAATGTAAGTAACACAATTATATTTTCATATATCGCTATATAACTAATTTAACTAGCCCCAAAAAAAAAAATCACTTTAGTGGGGTGACAGGAGCCCTTTAAAGACTTGGAAAACATTACATACAACTCTTACATCCAGTGACGTCTCCTCTGATGTTCTCTTTCCTCATCTTCTCCATTCAGACCAGACCGCCATGACGATTTCTTTCAGCATCTCTTGTATCTGCAGTTTGACAAACATCTTAGGTTCCTACTTTTCCATCATCCTCCCCATCCTGCCCCCCCAATACTGTACTGCAGAAACAGATAATACTAGCACTACACAGATAGTACCGCCTTCAGTAATTACTGGCACTCCGTGCCCTAAAGTATAACTGTGCCCAGCAGATAGTGTCCCTAACACTTATAGTGCCCCCCCAAGTGGACACTGTGCCGGGGTGCGCCTCACTGTAACAGTCCTCCCAAAAGTATCTGCCAGAGAGCACTTAGTGCCCCCTCTAGTAATAATGCCCCCAGTGTGCCCATACCAGTAGTGGTAATTCCCCCTATAATGTGTGCCGTTTTAGTGGCCCCAGTAGAACGAATGCCCCCATAGTCGCCCCCCTATAATGTGTGCCAGTACAAAAATGCCCCTTTCAGCTCCCCCAATGGCCCCATAGCGCCTCCTCCCGTTACTAGTTGACCCCCTTCCCCATGGCGGCCCAACAGCTGCCAAATAAAAATACTAAGCTGAAATACTCCCCTCCATAGGATGCAGGCCGCAGACCTGTCCCCGGCTCAGGAGGCGCGATGACGTCACTGCGCCGTGTGCCCCGCCGCGGCATTCAGCTGTTTCGCTGTCCAGAGGACGGTCATGCAGTTAAATATGCAGAAATAGGGCACTTCTACACAATGGACGCTCTCAGTGCCCATGACCCTGCCGCTGACCCCCCACTTGTCCTTACCTGGCGCCCCCTGGGGGCAATCGCCTCACCTTGCCACATTGGCAGAAGATTTGTCACATTTTTTTGGGGGGGGGGCTAATCCACAGCAGGTATCTTTTGCCATGTCTGGACCCTGTCACTGAAAACAAAACGTTGTTTTTTTTTTTCCAGATAAAATATGTTCTGAAGCCCAAGCCCTGGGAGCAGAACCGTCGCCGTCCTCGCGCAGGTGTCGCCCTTTAAGAAGTGGGCGTGAACAGAATAAGGACTTCGGAGCGCAGGATGACGTCAGCGGCGTTTATTGGTGGAATACAGTAGTGCTCTGATTGGCTGCTGGGAACGCCAGTCATCTGTAGACTGTAATTGGATTGGTCAGTGAGGCAGGTGGGACGTGAGCGCTCCCCAATATCAGGGGTGGGCAGCCGGAAAAGCCTTCATTACCAGGTGACATTGCTCCGCTTCACCAGGGAGTGAACGGAGACCTCGGACCGCACCGACCGCTGCCTGCTCCGCACCCCGGCCCCGAACACTGTGAGTCTGCCGTCTACACCACCGGGCTCAGCCGCCTGTGGAGCTCCCGCCGCCGCTGTGTGCTGGGACTTGTGGTTCCACAGGTAGCTGACCTCTGGACTGGCCCAGGAGGGGGGCCACAGGTTTCAGTTATAGTAATGATACATTGTAGGTTTATTACCATTCTGTTTAATTGTCATTTAGTTTTAGTTTTTTTATTTATTTATTTTTTTAATTTCCCATTTTTTGTTTCCTTTTTTTCGTTCTATTTCTAAATAATAATAAAAATGTATTAATAATTTTTATTTATTATTATTATTTAGAAATAGATGAAAAAAAGGAAACGAAATGGGAAATAAAAAAATGACTAATATTTATTAATAATAATCTTATTTCACTTTTTTTTTTTTTCATTTATTTCTATTTTTTTTTAAATATTTTTATTATTTAGAAATAAATGGGATGAAAAAATAATACATTTTTTGTTTCCTATCATTTATTTCTAAATAATAATTATTATATAATTTTTTTATTTTTTATTTTTTTTTACACTGTTTGTATTTGTATTTATTTAGGAGAGCCAGCATACTGGTAAGACTACATCCTTCCAGTTTATGGGGACTCAATGGGAGCGCCTTGAGCACAGTATTCTCCCCCCCCCCCTCCTGTTTCTGTAATGGACGGGGGTTATTTGATTATATTCTCCTGTCGCTGTTTGTTATAACCCCGCTGTGACGAGCTGCAGACAGGTGATGGGTGCTGCGGGATTAATAGTGTATACGAGCTGTGGAGTCCTTGAGTTGTCAGAAGATGTAAGGAGAAGGTCCATAGTGTCAAACTGCAATGACTCAACCCAAAATATATGATTATCTTATTTTTACTCTTCATTTTCAACTTCTGACTTAATACAGCTGAGGGTTTGCTACATTTGTATCCAGTGGAGCCAGGACTCCAGACTGATACATTGTAACAAGTGATCAGGATAGAAGTTTTGGTGTATTAGCACATAGATCATTTAGACTGGAAACAACTGTAACAGACCCTGAGCTGTGAGAAGCGTAGGTCAGGCTGGGTTATAATACTGAATGTTTTCTTTCACTGACAGCAAGCAGAGATCTTTAAATGGTAAAAAAGACCTAAGCTCATCTGTATGGTTAGCGCTGGTTAACCTTTGCTTTCTTGGTTTGATGATGTTGTGGGTCTTGTCGTGTTTCCTTGTAGATCCAGCGCCCATGATGGAGGCCATCGTCCGCCGCTGCCCTTTCCTCGCCAGGGTCTCGCAGACCTTCTTGCAGAAAGCTGGGAAGTCTCTGATCTCTTACGCCCAGAACTGCCCTGTGATGATGGCGCCCAGAGCCCTGTCCAGCGCCCAGCTGAGCACCTCCGCCGCGCGCCACCAGGAGACCAAGGAGACGTCCAGCAGCAACCAGAGTAAGATCCGGCAGAGTCCAGTGTGTGTGTGTCCAAGGCATGTTAGGGGAAAGTGAGGGTAGTAGTTATGCAGTGGTTGTTTAGTGTGCTGGACAGTTGGGTAACAACTCCCTAATATATTCTTGTAACTGGATGTAAATGCCCACCTGTGCCCTGAGAAATCCTCATTGGGCTCAGCGACCCTTTACTGCAGCCTCTGAGGACCCTTTACTGCAGCCTCTGAGGACCCTTTACTGCAGCCTCTGAGGACCCTTTACTGCAGCCTCTGAGGACCCTTTACTGCAGCCTCTGAGGACCCTTAAAGGGTTTCTGTTTCAACAGGCTGACATTATAGATGTGAAAATGTCACCTGAAATTAACTCTGCATTTCTTTCAGTGTGCCCCCGGCCCCCGTTTTCGTTTGTAATTTTAACTTTTATTATATGCAAATGAACCTCTAGGAGCGGGGGGGGTTGCACCTGCTCCTAGGAGGTTCCGTTCGCCCACCTCATTTCCACGCCCTTCTGTCTTGATTGACAGGGCCAGGCCAGTGTTGGTTCTCCTGCTGGCCCAGTCTGCCGTGTAAATCTTGCACCTGCGCCGTCCCATTCAGTATTCGGCGCAGTGAGAAAGCCGACTGCCGACTCTCTCGCTGCGCCAAATACGAGACTGCGCAGGTGCAAGATTTACACGACAGACGGGGCCAGCAGGAGAACCAACACTGGCCTGGCCCTGTGTCAATCAAGACAGAAGGGCGTGGAAATGAGGTGGGCGAACGGGACCTCCTAGGAGCAGGTGCAACCCCCCCCCCCCCCCCGCTCCTAGAGGCTCATTTGTATATAATAAAAGTTAAAATTACAAACGAAAACGGGGGCCGGGGGCACACTGAAAGAAATGCAGAGTTAAATTCACATCTATAATGTCAGCCTGTTTAATAGCGAAAATTTGAGTGACAGAAACCCTTTAAGGGGGCCTCCGTCCGTATATCTGTCCGCGGAGCAACACTGGGGTGTGTTGGAGTCTGTCCCAATTATTCAGATCCCCGTCCTTCACCGTGCACCATGTATATGGCCGTGGCCTTGGACTCCTGGAATGTTCTCGCCCTTCACAACCATCCAGCTGAACTGTGACACAGAAGTATATGAGGGTGATAAGCGGCGTCACCAGTGGATTATGGCCGGCCGTCACGAGAAAGGTTACACAGCCACCCGACTTGCAGTATGCCCCCCCCCCCTATTGAGTAACAGTCCTAGTATTACTCCTTTAACTGGCCCCTGATAATCTGGAATAACCCAGTATCCTTCAAAGGAAGGAATAAAACGGAACAGCTGCAGTCACTTTAACGCTGGGTTCACACCAGAGCGCACTGAACGTACGCTCTGTATGCGCGATTACAAGCGAACGCCCATTGTCGCGCGTTCCCGGAAGTCTATGTACGGGAACGCGCGACACTACGCGCTGTAAAACGCTCAGGTGAGAACCATGCCGATAGGGAAGCATTGGCTTCTCCTTGTTGAGTTTGTTTTACAGCGCGTAGGAACGCGCTGTAAAACGCTCGGGTCTGAACCGGCTGTAAGACATTGCCGCTTGTGTTCTCTGCTCCGTTTTTTGTGATTGGGTGAAGCGCAATTCTGTGCTGGACTATCAGACTTTCTGGATTGTCAGATGGTGACTAAAAGAATGTCGGTATGAAGAATTGAATCCAGCGTCTGATAGTCGAGCACTTTGTGTTGCAATCCCTGCGCAGGGTGAGCGGAGTTTGTGCTCCTTGTTATGAGGACAGTGCTGCCTCCTGGACTCGCGCCCGGTGCGCTGTGCCAGGATCGGCAGCTCTTGGCTCCAGATTACTCTGTGATCCCCGGGTGAACTAAGTTCTCAGTCAGTTGATTCTCTCCTTAATCTGAACGCAGTGTCAGCAGCTCGTTGATGGGCTGGGGTCGCTGCACTCTAGTGTATCGGCCCTGTATGATGGGGGGGTCTCTGTGCTCACCTCTAGTATCTCTGCCACAGATGATGGGTGGGGGGTCTCTGTGCTCACCTCTAGTATCTCTGCCACAGATGATGGGTGGGGGGTCTCTGTGCTCACCTCTAGTATCTCTGCCACAGATGATGGGTGGGGGGTCTCTGCTCACCTCTAGTATCTCTGCCACAGATGATGGGTGGGGGGTCTCTGCTCACCTCTAGTATCTCTGCCACAGATGATGGGTGGGGGGTCTCTGTGCTCACTCCTCTAGTATCTCTGCCACAGATGATGGGTGGGGGGTCTCTCTGCTCACCTCTAGTATCTCTGCCACATACACTGCTCAAAAAAATAAAGGGAACACAAAAATAACACATCCTAGATCTGAATTAATTAAATATTCTTCTGAAATACTTTGTTCTTTACATAGTTGAATGTGCTGACAACAAAATCACACAAAAATAAAAAAATGGAAATCAAATTTTTTAACCCATGGAGGTCTGGATTTGGAGTCACACTCAAAATTAAAGTGGAAAAACACACTACAGGCTGATCCAACTTTGATGTAATGTCCTTAAAACAAGTCAAAATGAGGCTCAGTAGTGTGTGTGGCCTCCACGTGCCTGTATGACCTCCCTACAACGCCTGTGCATGCTCCTGATGAGGTGGCGGACGGTCTCTTGAGGGATCTCCTCCCAGACCTGGACTAAAGCATCTGCCAACTCCTGGACAGTCTGTGGTGCAACGTGACGTTGGTGGATAGAGCGAGACATGATGTCCCAGATGTGCTCAATTGGATTCAGGTCTGGGGAACGGGCGGGCCAGTCCATAGCATCAATGCCTTCGTCTTGCAGGAACTGCTGACACACTCCAGCCACATGAGGTCTAGCATTGTCTTGCATTAGGAGGAACCCAGGGCCAACCGCACCAGCATATGGTCTCACAAGGGGTCTGAGGATCTCATCTCGGTACCTAATGGCAGTCAGGCTACCTCTGGCGAGCACATGGAGGGCTGTGCGGCCCTCCAAAGAAATGCCACCCCACACCATTACTGACCCAATGCCAAACCGGTCATGCTGGAGGATGTTGCAGGCAGCAGAACGTTCTCCGCGGCGTCTCCAGACTCTGTCACGTCTGTCACATGTGCTCAGTGTGAACCTGCTTTCATCTGTGAAGAGCACAGGGCGCCAGTGGCGAATTTGCCAATCTTGGTGTTCTCTGGCAAATGCCAAACGTCCTGCACGGTGTTGGGCTGTAAGCACAACCCCCACCTGTGGACGTCGGGCCCTCATATCACCCTCATGGAGTCTGTTTCTGACCGTTTGAGCAGACACATGCACATTTGTGGCCTGCTGGAGGTCATTTTGCAGGGCTCTGGCAGTGCTCCTCCTGTACCTCCTTGCACAAAGGCGGAGGTAGCGGTCCTGCTGCTGGGTTGTTGGCCTCCTCCACGTCTCCTGATGTACTGGCCTGTCTCCTGGTAGCGCCTCCATGCTCTGGACACTACGCTGACAGACACAGCAAACCTTCTTGCCACAGCTCGCATTGATGTGCCATCCTGGATAAGCTGCACTACCTGAGCCACTTGTGTGGGTTGTAGACTCCGTCTCATGCTACCACTAGAGTGAAAGCACCGCCAGCATTCAAAAGTGACCAAAACATCAGCCAGGAAGCATAGGAACTGAGAAGTGGTCTGTGGTCACCACCTGCAGAACCACTCCTTTATTGGGGGTGTCTTGCTAATTGCCTATAATTTCCACCTGTTGTCTATCCCATTTGCACAACAGCATGTGAAATTGATTGTCACTCAGTGTTGCTTCCTAAGTGGACAGTTTGATTTCACAGAAGTGTGATTGACTTGGAGTTACATTGTGTTGTTTAAGTGTTCCCTTTATTTTTTTGAGCAGTGTATGATGGGTGGGGGGTCTCTGTGCTCACACCTCTAGTATCTCTGCCACATATGATGGGTGGGGGGTCTCTGTGCTCACACCTCTAGTATCTCTGCCACATATGATGGGTGGGGGGGGGTCTCTGTGCTCACACCTCTAGTATCTCAGCTCAGATGATGGGTGGGGGGTCTCTGTGCTCACACCTCTAGTATCTCAGCTCAGTTATATACAATGTTAATATTTGTTTCTTTTCTCCAGATCCTGCCCCTCCAGCAGGGCTCGTCCCCTCCCCCGTGTCTCAGGCGCCGGCCGACCACGTTGGAGCCGCCGGCAGCAGCCAGAGCGCCTCTAAATGCCCCTTCCTGGCTGCACAGCTGAGTCAGGAGAACAGCGGCGTCTTCCGCAAGGCCAGCCTCGTCTTACAGGAGGACGTGCACGAGACCCTGAGGACAGGTACGGACCCGGGACTGCGCCAATGTACTCTGCCACTACTTGTCACCCAGCTTTCCCAGAAAGAGATAAGGAACATGGCTGCCACTACTACTCCCATCATGATTCACCAGTGTTGCTTCCATCGCTGTTTTCTTTACTCAGTCGCTCCCTTCTCATAAGGAAGTTCCAACCAGACAGACGGCAATATAGCCATGGGTTCGGCTCTCGCATTCTATTCTTGTCGATGGCTTAGCCTTTATTTGACAAACCTTTCTGTATTTCAGATGTGACTTCGTCGCCTGCAGTGGAGCCGACCGCGTCTAAGCTGAAGCCGCAGAGGAGGATGGGAGTCCTGGAGCAATTCCAGAAGCCGGAGCTGGTGTCTCATCTCCTTCAGGATAACATGCCAAAGTGTAAGTGTCCCAGCTCTGCCCCTCAGAAGGGACTTGGGCTTTGTTTTCTGGACGGAGCCTGCGGTGTATAAAACGGAGGTTTCCATTCTGGTTGTCATGGAGACATCTAGGGTCATATCTGTATGCGTACACGTCATTGCTCTTCCTCCTGTCATGTATGCTAGGCACCCTCTTACACTGGTAAATAACAAATTGTGAAACCAGGATGAAAACCATCATGCTTTACACTGCAGGCTGTATCCAGATAGTTGGAAACCCTTCAGCTGTTAAACCGGTTCAATCTGTATTAACACGACATGTATTTCTATGCTCGGTGAGTCATCTAACCAGCTCCTCGATTATAGAGCCAGGCATGCCGACGGTCGCGGTGGGCGCGGCTACACGGGGAGTACTTACCTTGCGATTAAACATTTATTTCCCCCATGGTGTGTGTAATATACCCCCATTTTTCTTGCAGCCGTGCGCACTTTCCAATACGACAGCTTCTTTGAAAAGAAAATCGAGGACAAGAAGAACGACCACACCTACCGCGTCTTCAAAACCGTCAACCGCCGCGCTCAGGTGTTTCCCATGGCCGACGACTATTCGGACTCTCTGATCAGTAAGAAGACGGTCTCGGTCTGGTGCAGCAACGACTACCTGGGGATGAGCCGCCACCCCAAAGTGGTGGGAGCCGTCATGTGAGTGTCACGCTTATCTGATCCCGGTAAAGCTGGGGGTCGGCCATCTTGGCCCCCACAGTGATCATTACCCAGCTTTCCTAGAATCCTGAGAGGCGAGCCTATATAGAACCTAGATGCCCGAGTATGTTTACTGTTCAGGAGCCCAGAAAAGCCGGCTGACGGCAAAACCTTTCCTAGAAGACCAAAACGGTGACCGGATTGTGTTCTGCAGCCGTGACCTATAACATAGATGTAGGGCGATTATCCGGGGGGGGGCAGGTAACACCCCTGCGTCCTCGTTATATTCACATGGGATAAAGGGGAGATAACGACGTGATTGTGTCCTGACCTGCATCTGCCGGGGCCCCTGGAACTGGGTCGCTCTCGCTGTGTCTTGTAATTGCCTCTCGTCTTTCAGTCCTCGCCCCCGTGGTTGGGTAACGTCCTCTTACACATTGTTTGCCGTCTCCTCCCTGCTCCGAATGTGTGAATTATCTGAGATGAAAGCCGCGGTTATGTGAAGTGTCCGATTTATCTGCAGCTAAAATGGGTCAGAAAACTGCTTAAAGAGCAACTTCCGGGTACATGGTGACCGATGTCTTGGGCTTCACGTCCAGCTCCTATGTCAGGGAGTTGCCATTTAAGCAGTTGCCTAGTATTTTCCATCATGTCAGCCTTAAGGAGCTCCAGGTTTCCTTCTGTGTTGGCGCGTCCCAGAAATCTGCACCCGTCTCCTGCTGATGGGAGGGACACCGGGGGTGGGCTCGTGTCCATACTGACCCCCCTCCCACCAGTCGCCCACATCCTCGCTCCCACCCTCCTGCTTGTAACACATTTTTCCTGTGGATTTGCTGCTCCCGTCTTCGGCCTCCTCCGAGCGGATTAGACCCCGACCTCCTGATCCGGGGATAAGACCAGATTTACTCTAAATGGCCCTTTGTGGCAAGATGGAGGAGGGGGCTCCGCTGCGGGGTCCCTCATTCCTTACTATTGCCCCGTGCACCGCCTTCTGCGGTGACTATAGCATCTACCCCAGCTGGTTAGTCGGCCTCTTCAGCCGCTCATTGAGTTGGGTGACGACCAATATGGCTGCCGTTACAGCGGCTGTCACCCAGCTTTGCCAGGCTGGCGGTTCTCCCTGGTACGGATGAGAGGCTGGGGGTCTCGCTGCCTTTCAGGACTCTTGGAATGGTGCCAATAAAAATGTGTTCTTCAACCTGCAGCCGTCAGGGCATGCTGGGAGTTGTAGTCTCACAGCAACTGGGAAGCGATGGGTTAGAGGCGCTGATGTGCAGTGTTCAGGACTCCTGGAGAGGCGGCCATGTTGGTTGTCAGCACAAAATGAGTAAAGACTCGTCCCTCTCCAGCTGTTGTGTAACTACCACCCCCGGCATCTGGTAGCCGTCAGTTTGTTTTAGTCATCTATAACATTTTACTAGTAACCTAATGAGGAAGAGGGTGGCAGGTGAAGCCGCCTCGGTGACAACATCCCGCTTATGCAATCATGACATGAAATCCGTCAGATCTCGCCCAACCGCTTGCTCCTCCCCTTAACCTCTCACCTCTTCCTACAGGGAGACCCTGAAACAACATGGGGCCGGTGCGGGCGGCACCCGGAACATCTCGGGGACCAGTAAATTCCATGTGGAACTGGAGGATGAATTGGCCGACCTGCACGGTAAAGACGCCGCTCTGCTGTTCTCCTCCTGTTTTGTGGCGAATGACTCCACGCTCTTTACGCTGGCGAAAATGTTGCCCGGTAAGTGACCGCTATCATTTAACTACTAAAGTGCCAGCTGTGCCAGTGTATTCTCCTGTCCTACAGTCATCCTCTCCCCAACGGTGTCAGAAGGCGGCCATTTTTTGGGTGAAGAGCTGCCATTCTGTAACCTCTGGGCACAATGTTTAATCTCAACCTCAAGTGGTTTCTGAGAACCGCCACATACACGTCGTTCCCACCCCGTGCTGGATCTCGACATGGCCGATGACTGCCGTCCGTCTGTCTAGGATTGTACTGAATGTCTCCCTGATCTTCCAGGCTGTGAGATCTACTCTGACGCTGGGAACCACGCCTCTATGATCCAGGGGATCCGGAACAGCCGTGTGCCGAAATACGTCTTCCGGCACAACGACGCCGCTCATCTCCGGGAGCTGCTGAAGAACTCCGACCCCTCCATCCCGAAGATCGTGGCTTTTGAAACCGTCCACTCCATGGATGGTCAGTATGCGTAAAGGCCGGCAACTTTCTGATGGTTTCTGTTTAATCACTATTTTTAAGACCTCTGCTTGCTGCCAGTTGATCCAGAGGAAGCTTGTGGCGCAGACCCTTCTCTCCGCTGATTGTCTAAACGACTTGCAGGGTAAATGGGTCTGCAGCACAAATCCCTCTCCTGTCCTGATGGTTTGTTACAATGTATCAGTCTGAAGTCCACACTCTGTATACCACAGGGTAGCAAATACTCAGCTGTCAGAGGCATTAGGTCTGGATATATACAAGAATATTCTAATTCAGTGACGGCAAGCAGAGATATTTAAATTAGTGAGTAAAACAGACTGTTTATTGTAATGGGCCAGTCTGATTAAGCTTAATCTACATTAAATTGCCCCCCCTACCTTATTTTGGTGGTTTCCTTGTTACCCCAGACGAGGCGCTCAGTACTAAGACGTGTCCATGTTTACAGCGCCGTTCTGTGCGACTGGCTGCGACCTAAAACCCCAAAAAACGTACAGACCGCCGTACTTCTCAGAGGCGGAGGTCACAATAAGCAGCGACATTTTACTGAGAAAGTTGCATGTAACATCACTCCTGACATTTTCACACCAGATAATTGGCGTAACAGTCCCGCTAAATGCCCCTCGTGGTGCGTATTGCACACGGATTTTCGTGCAGAAGTAGAAGAGTTTTTTTCCAAAACTTCATCTACGCGGTGCGGAGATCGACCTGCGGTGCGGATTTTGAAATCCAATGCATCAATTAGGGGTGAGCGAATTTCATATTTTGAAGTTCGTGTTGTGGTATTTACTGAATTGCGTTACCAGGGACCATGACAGAACGCCTTGAGAGGCTTTCCGTTATTCATTTCGTCATAATAGAAGTCTATGGGCTGCATAATGGATCTGTCCGGTTTCCGTTACACAGGAGAGGACTCCCCTGCATAACGTAAATAGGACAGATCCATTATGCAGGCCATAGACTTCTATTATGACGGAATGAATAACGGAAAGCCTCTAAAGGCGTTCCGTCATGGTCCCTGGTAACGCAATTCAGTAAATGCCACAACACGAACATCAAAATATGAAATTCGCTCATCCCTCGCATCAATGGTTTGATTCTGGTGCAAAAACTGCAAACGGCTAGTTTCACGCTAGCGGCAGTCTGTCCTGCTGGATCCGTGCTGCTGCCGCTAGTGCACTCGTGCCGTTCCAGCCCCATTGACTATAATGGGGGCGGGCCGGAGTTCCGGCGGCCGGAGTAAAACTACGACATGCCGGAGAAGACTGCCACTAGTGTTAAAGTAGCCTTACGTGGAGTGCCGCGTGCAGGTACCGTAATTCTATGTTAAACGTAGGTAGTGCGCCAGTATATTGGGTGTCTGATGTAACCTCAGGAGCTGATGTCACCTGTGACCCCCGCAGGTCGGAGGTTTAACGTGTGCAAATTGTAAAGGAAGTAAATTTACGGGGAAGTCCACTATTGCTGCTTCTGTGTATCCAGCGTCACGCAGGGGTGTTGTCCTTTTGTCGGAGGACATGTCCCTAGAAATTCTTGTTTCCTTCTTCCTTGTCGGCCTTCGTTCTGAGGTGTTCATGTCTTGCAGGCGCGGTCTGCCCCCTGGAGGAGTTGTGTGACATAGCGCACGAATACGGAGCCATCACATTTGTGGATGAAGTTCACGCAGTGGGGCTATACGGTGCCCGGGGGGGCGGTATAGGGGATCGTGATGGCGTCATGAACAAGATGGATATCATCTCTGGCACTCTGGGTAAGTGTTGCCTTTACTGAATAGAATGACAGACCTATGTAAAGGACTGACACATGGGTATTAGGGGTGGGAGTTACATGTATCAGTCTGTAGCCTCTGTTACTGGTTAGACTGGATACATTTGTAGCAAACACTATGAGAATTATTAGGTCTGGAGGGTTTCCATTCACTGACAAGCTGAGCTCTTGAAGAATTAGTAAGTAAATGAGTGCATCTCTGCTTCGACAGGTAAAGCGTTCGGCTGCGTCGGTGGTTACATCGCCAGCACCAGTCATCTGATCGACACGGTCCGCTCCTACGCCGCCGGCTTCATATTCACCACGTCTCTGCCGCCGATGCTGCTGGGAGGAGCCCTGGCGTCGGTCCAGGTGCTGAAGAGTGAAGAGGGGCAGGCTCTGCGGCGTCAGCACCAGCGCAACGTCAAGCTCCTGCGGCAGATGCTGATGGATGCCGGCCTCCCCGTGGTGCACTGCCCCAGCCACATCATCCCCATCAGGGTGAGTACTGCTGACATCACCGGGGACAGGATTCTCCTGCGCCCAGGGTTTCACAACTCCTGGTAGTTTCTGGGAAATCCTAATTATGGGATGACTTATAATCCTATGGAGCGGGGATTTCCCGTATTACTACAAGTCCTTCCGTCTGGCATGCAATGGATTGTCAGCTCCTGTGGGCAGAGCCGCTTTCTCTTGTCTGGTTTATTTGCCTACCCATTAGAGGGTTGTCTAATCTGTCCTTCCTCTTCCTCGCCAGGTTGGAGATGCCGCCAAAAACACGGAGATCTGTGATCAGATGATGAGCAAATACAACATCTACGTTCAAGCGATTAATTACCCCACAGTCCCGCGCAGAGAGGAAATGCTGAGGATCGCGCCCACCCCGCACCACACCCCCCAGATGATGAGCTACTTCCTGGGTACGTGACTAATACTAAAAGCAAGTCTTAAAGGAGCGCTCCACCCGAGCTTGGCAGATGGTTAATGCAGCTGTAAGGTAGTGGAGAGGGTGCAAGTCCTGCCAAACATCCTTGGTTTACAGGTTATGGGTCAGTGTGGGATCCAGGAGAGCTTTGTGCAGCTGCAGGTTTGTGACAGTGTATCTATGTGAACAGGACTAGGTCCATACAGGCTTTTTAGCCTCTGGTTGTAAACCATGTTTCTAGTCACTGACAGCCAATAGACTTGGGGAAGACACAAAGTTGCAAGTCTTAAAAGATTAAAATTTGTACAGAAAACTGGAAATGTCCTTTTACATTCCTGCTGGCTAACATGTCCGCTCGTCCCACAGAGAAGCTGCTGATCACTTGGAAGGAGGTGGGCCTGGAGCTGAAGCCGCACTCCAGCGCTGAATGCAACTTCTGCCGGCAGCCGCTGCACTTCGAGGTGATGAGTGAACGCGAGAAATCCTACTTCTCCGGCCTCAGTAAAGTCGTATCAGCCAGTGCCTAACACGGGCCCCGGGCCTGAGTCTATAGTCACACTACATAGTATATCCAGAGGTCACTGTTCACACTATGAATGTCACATCTGTTATTAAAGTCTATATTTCATATGGTCACATGTCTGCAGTGTCCTCGCTCTACTACCGGACTTCCACGTGCTGCAGCAGTCTCTTGTCTTCATGGGTTCAGTAGGACTGTTCATACTGCGCTTCCAGCTGCATGCATACAATTCTGGAAGAACAGTGTATACTGACATGGCAGGAATAGGTGTGGAATACTGCAGGCACAAATCAGTCTGGATCCATTGCTCCATGTGTTAAGTGTGCCGCTCTGGTGTCTCTGCTGCTGATGTACAGGTTTCCAGCCTCTGCATTAAGTAGAAATGGTTCAAGTCACTGACAACAAGCAGGTCTTTGTATGGTAAAGAATTGAAACTTTCTTTTGAAAGTTGCAGAACATTTTGTAATGTGTTAATAGAATGGTCCAAACAAGCAGCCCGGGGGGTGTTTGCTGGTGGCGCCTCCTGCTGTACAGCGGTGGATACTGTATAATGCTGACAGGCTCAGGAGTGTAACGTCAGAACCAGCAAGGATTTACCAAGGACAGAAGTTGGAAGACTAAGGCCCCTTTCACACGGGCGAGTATTCCGCGCGGATTGAACGCATTGCACCCGCACTGAATACCGACCCATTCATTTCTATGGGGCTGTTCACATGAGCGGTGATTTTCACGCATCACTTGTGCGTTGTGTGAAAATCGCAGCATGTTCTATATTCTGCCTTTTTCACGCAACGCAGGCCCCATAGAAGTGAATGGGGTTGCGTGAAAATCGCAAGCAAGTGCGGATGCGGTGTGAATTTCACGCACGGTTGCTAGGAGACGATCGGGATGGAGACCCAATCATTATTATTTTCCCTTATAACATGGTTATAAGGGAAAATAATAGCATTCTGAATACAGACTGCATAGTACAATAGGGCTGGAGGGGTTAAAATAATTTTTTAGTCGCCTTAATCCACTTGCTACTGCAGCCGGCATCTCCTTCTGTCTTCATCTTAGCTGTGTGCAGCAACAGGACCTGTGGTGACGTCACTCCGGTCATCACATGATCTTTTACCATGGTGATGGGTCATGTGATGGATCATGTGATGACTGGAGTGACGTCAGCACAGGTCCTGTTCAGCAAAGAAGGAGACAGACGAGATGCTGGCAGCGCCAGCAAGTGGATTAAGGGGAGTTAAATTATTTTTATTTATTTTTTAACCCCTCCAGCGCTATTTTACTATGCATTCTGTATTCAGAATGCTATTTTCCCTTATAACCATGTTATAAAGGGAAAATAATACAATCTACAGAACACCGATCCCAAGCCCGAACTTCTGTGAAGAAGTTCGGGTTTGGGTACCAAACATGTGCGATTTTTCTCACGCGAGTGCGAAATGCACTACAATGTTTTGCACTCACGCGGAAAAATCACGGGTGTTCCCGTAACGCACCCACACATTTTCCTGCAACACCCGTGTGAAAGAGGCCTAACCTGACTTGTTTTTATGAGGAGGTGAGTAGTAGCCTGGACAGAGGGGCGGCTGTGGATGTAGTGAGGTGAGTAGTAGCCTGGACAGAGGGGCGGCTGTGGATGTAGTGAGGCGAGTAGAAGCCTGGACAGAGGGGCGGCTGTGGATGTAGTGAGGTGAGTAGTAGTCTGGACAGAGGGGCTGCTGTGGATGTAGTGAGGCGAGTAGAAGCCTGGACAGAGGGGCAGCTGTGGATGTAGTGAGGTGAGTAGTAGTCTGGACAGAGGGGCGGCTGCGGATGTAGTAAGGTGAGTAGTAGCCTGGACAGAGGGGCGGCTGTGGACGTAGTGAGGGGAGTAGTAGCCTGGACAGAGGGGCGGCTGTGGATGTAGTGAGGTGAGTAGTAGTCTGGACAGAGGGGCGGCTGTGGATGTAGTGAGATGAGTAGAAGCCTGGACAGAGGGGCGGCTGTGGATGTAGTGAGATGAGTAGAAGCCTGGACAGAGGGGCGGCTGTGGATGTAGTGAGATGAGTAGTAGCCTGGACAAAGGGGCGGCTGTGGATGTAGTGAGGTGAGTAGTAGCCTGGACAGAGGGGCGGCTGTGGATGTAGTGAGGCGAGTAGAAGCCTGGACAGAGGGGTGGCTGTGGATGTAGTGAGGTAAGAAGAAGCCTGGACAGAGGGGAGGCTGTGGATGTAGTGAGGTGAGTAGAAGCCTGGACAGAGGGGAGGCTGTGGATGTAGTGAGGTGAGTAGAAGCCTGGACAGAGGGGCGGCTGTGGATGTAGTGAGGTGAGTAGAAGCCTGGACAGAGGGACGGCTGTGGATGTAGTGAGGCGAGTAGTAGCCTGGACAGAGGGACGGCTGTGGATGTAGTGAGGCGAGTAGTAGCCTGGACAGAGGGGCGGCTGTGGATGTAGTGAGGCGAGTAGTAGCCTGGACAGAGGGGCGGCTGTGGATGTAGTGAGGCGAGTAGAAGCCTGGATAGAGGGGCTGTGGATGTAGTGATTTGAGTAGTAGCCTGGACAGAGGGCGGCTGTGGATGTAGTGAGGTGAGGAGTAGAAGCCTGGACAGAGGGGCGGCTGTGGATGTAGTGAGGTGAGTTGTAGCCTGGACAGAGGGGCGGCTGAGGATGTAGTGAGGTAAGTAGAAGCCTGGACAGAGGGGCGGCTGTGGATGTAGTGAGGTGAGAAGAAGCCTGGACAGAGGGGCGGCTGTGGATGTAGTGAGATGAGTAGAAGCCTGGACAGAGGGGCGGCTGTGGATGTAGTGAGATGAGTAGTAGCCTGGACAAAGGGGCGGCTGTGGATGTAGTGAGGTGAGTAGTAGCCTGGACAGAGGGGCTGTGGATGCAGTGAGGCGAGTAGAAGCCTGGACAGAGGGGTGGCTGTGGATGTAGTGAGGTAAGAAGAAGCCTGGACAGAGGGGAGGCTGTGGATGTAGTGAGGTGAGTAGAAGCCTGGACAGAGGGGAGGCTGTGGATGTAGTGAGGTGAGTAGAAGCCTGGACAGAGGGGCGGCTGTGGATGTAGTGAGGTGAGTAGAAGCCTGGACAGAGGGACGGCTGTGGATGTAGTGAGGCGAGTAGTAGCCTGGACAGAGGGACGGCTGTGGATGTAGTGAGGCGAGTAGTAGCCTGGACAGAGGGGCGGCTGTGGATGTAGTGAGGCGAGTAGAAGCCTGGATAGAGGGGCTGTGGATGTAGTGATTTGAGTAGTAGCCTGGACAGAGGGCGGCTGTGGATGTAGTGAGGTGAGGAGTAGAAGCCTGGACAGAGGGGCGGCTGTGGATGTAGTGAGGTGAGTTGTAGCCTGGACAGAGGGGCGGCTGAGGATGTAGTGAGGTAAGAAGAAGCCTGGACAGAGGGGCGGCTGTGGATGTAGTGAGGTGAGAAGAAGCCTGGACAGAGGGGCTGGCTGTGGATATAGTGAGGTGAGTAGAAGCCTGGACAGAGGGGCGGCTGTGGATGTAGTGAGGTGAGTAGAAGCCTGGACATAGGGGCGGCTGTGGATGTAGTGTTTCTGGATTTTGCAGAGGCTTTTGATCCTGTCCCTCATAGACATTTAATAGGTAAAGTAAGGTCTATAGGTTTGGAAAGTATATTTTGTAATTGGATTGAAAACTGGATGAAGGACCGTGTCCGGAGAGTTGTGGTCAATGATTCCTGTTCAGAATGGTCCCAGGTTATAAGTGGTGACCCCAAGGTTCAGTGCTGGGCCCTCTATTATTTTATTTATTAATGATATAGAAGATGGGAGTAGTAGTACTGTTTCTATTTTTGCAGATGACACTAAGCTGTGTAGAACTGTACGGTCTATGGAAGATGTCCACAAACTACAAGCTGACTGGGACACTGAGTGATTGGGCATCAACTTGGCAAATGAGGTTCAATGTGGACAAATGTAAAGTTCTGCGTCTTGGTAGTAATAATCTCCGTGCTCCATATGTCCTAGGGGATGTAACACTGGAGAGTCACTTATAGAGAAGGATTTGGGTGTCCTTGTAGATGGTAGATTAAATAACAGCACAATGTCAATCAGCTGCTTCTAAGGCCACCAGGATATTGTCATGCATTATACGAGGCATGGACTCGCGGGCAGGGATGTAATATTACCACTTTACAAAGCGTTGGTGCGGCCTCATGTGGAATATGCAGTCCAGTTCTGGGCACCAGTCCATAGAAAGGAGGCCCTGGAGCTGGAGAGAATACAGAGGAGAGCGACTAAACTGATGAGGGGCCTGGAGGGTCTGAGTTATGAAGAAATATTTGAAGAACTTAATGTATTTAGTCTTGAGAAGAGACGTCTAAGGGGGGACATGATTAACCTGTACAAATATATAAATGGGCCATACAAAGAATACGGTGAAAAACTGTTCCATGTAAAATGCCCTCAGAAGACAAGGGGGCGCTGCCTCCGACTGGAGAGGAAAAAGTTCAGTCTGCAGAAGGGTCAAAGCTTCTTTACTGTAAGAACAGTGAATCTGTGGAATGGACTTCCTCAGAAAAACCCGGGGACAGTGGACGGGTTTAAATTAATTCTTATAAGTAAACAACATTAATGCTGATGGAAATGTGTAGAAATCCGAGCCTCACTTCCTTCTGGGATTCGCGCCCCCACCGATCCCTTGGTTGAACTTGATGGACTTATATTATTATTTTTTTCAACCCTATTAAAGATGTAAGTCCATCTCCTCTGAGCCGTCTTATAGCAGTGTCCATGCTATAATGCTGCCTTCTAGTGTATCCAGAGAACATGCACTGCCACCTGTTGGGGGTTGTAGTCCCTCGGCCTATTGCAGACATACATAGGTCAGCGTTATAAGCCTGCAGTACACCGGTGCCGTCTGCCATGTATGGGATATGGAAAGAAAGCCATTGGTCAAATAATAAGACCCCCCCCCCCCTTCCCTTTGGGTAGTCGAAGACCTCTTCTGTAGAAGGATCTCCCCCAATCCCTACATCACCTCATGGTCAATAATACCGGCTGAGCCAGGAGACACAACGTGCGCCACCGCCAACAATCCCGAAACCTCCCCCCCACCGCGGATACAACAGTTACAGCAAACTGCAGATTACAATGGAAGATCCAACATGGCGGAGAAAAGAACAGCGTCAACAAGAGGACGTTCTGTCCACTTCAATAGACGTTAGCCGATTTATGTGACCAAAGGGCAGCTGTCTCTAAGCCTACCGCGTGATACTACTCAGGGGTGCACCGCCGGTGAGGCCATCGCACCAGGTAGGGACGAGGGGGGCAGCGGACGGGCCATGGTCGCTTCCATTCTGGAAACGCTCATCTCTACATATTCAACTGCATCTCTGTACTCAGGACAACAATACAGTTGAATGCACCGGAGCGATGTCTCCCCGGCCCGCCGTTTCCTCTAATGGATCCTGCAGCCTGTCGGAGGCCGCTGTCGTCATTACTGCGCAGGGCACAGACTAGAAGAAGTCCGCGTCCTGCGCTGCTGCATCGCTGACAGAGAATGGAGGAAAGGATCGGAGATGATGCCGTTCGGCCACAATGGGGTTATTTTGTGACTAGGGAAAGCGCTATGGGGCACACAGTCTACGGGGGCCATGACGGGGGATATGTTGTACTGGGGGCACTAAAAGGGGCCGGTTTTCTGCACTGACACATGTTATAAGGAGGATTTAGCTTACTGGAATGCATTATAAAGGGGGATTCTTTGTACAGGCACACATTATAGGGGGCATTATTACTAATGGGTGCACTGTTACCACAGTTACTCTGGCAGAGAAGTATTATTGTTGGCTGGTCTCTTGGGGTTAGCGGGATTATTTCTGGAGGACACTACGGTTACGGCACTAGAAGTGCTGGGTGCAGTCATTCTATAGGGCGCTGTCTGTGTGGGGGTTATCTGTCTCTGCAGTATAGTATTGGGGGGCACAGTATTAAAGATGGCAAAATGAAGTTAAGAAGTTGGTATGTGGGGGGGGGGGGGGGTTTCAGTTTTCGCCTCAGTCAGCAGAAAGGCTCGGTGCACCCCTTATACTACTGTATCTAAACCTGTCATGTGTGATACTGTCTGTGGTATCTAAGCCTATAACATGATACTGTCTACTGAGTGGTGTATCTCCTATCCTCTGTGATACAGTCTGCTGTATCTAATCCCATGATGTAAAACACTGTATCACAGGACCACTCTCCACAGTGGCTGGGGCGCGGTCCGCGGTAGTTTGGTCGCTCTGATCTTCCGTACACAGCCCCGCCCACACGCTGCTGAAGCTTTGCCAGCCTCTAACATGGCGTGTTCTGCTGCCGCAGACAATCTGCGTATTCCATACATGGGGAAACTCTGCTAGTAAATGGTTGTTGTGCCCATAACTGTGATGGCGCCCAGCAGTGCAGGATGTGGCTCTGCCAGACACGAAAATGGCCGCCAGCGCCTCGGATGTGACGAGGATGGTATTGGCTCCTCCTGCAGGTGGCGCTGTGGCTCATCGGCAGCTCACGGAGGAGAAGGGAAGATGGCCAGCCAGGAGGACCCGGTGCAGAGGGAGATCCACCAGGACTGGGCCAACCGGGAGTACATCGAGGTGATCACCAGCAGCATCAAGAAGATCGCCGACTTCCTCAACTCGTTTGGTCAGTATCGCGACATGACAGGTCGGGGGGAGGGGACAGGTATCACGATATGCTGAACAGGATGTCACCCTATAAACACACATCATATACAGGTTATATATACAGAGAGGACGTCTCTCATATACAGGTCACATATATATATACAGAGAGGACGTCTCTCGTATACAGGTCACATATATATATACAGAGAGGACGTCTCTCGTATACAGGTCACATATATATATACAGAGAGGACGTCTCTCATATACAGGTCATATATATATATACAGAGAGGACGTCTCTCATATACAGGTCACATATATATATATATATATATATATATATACAGAGAGGACGTCTCTCATATACAGGTCACATATATATATATACAGAGAGGACGTCTCTCATATACAGGTCACATATATATATATATACAGAGAGGACGTCTCTCATATACAGGTCACATATATATATATACAGAGAGGACGTCTCTCATATACAGGTCACATATATATATACACAGAGAGGACGTCTCTCATATACAGGTCACATATATATATATATATATATATACAGAGAGGACGTCTCTCATATACAGGTCACATATATATATATATACAGAGAGGACGTCTCTCATATACAGGTCACATATATATA
>NC_053397.1:2447626-2569629 GCF_905171765.1 Bufo bufo | reverse complement strand
TCCCCCGGATCCTGACTACTGGGACTATAACTAACTCCCTCCCCCGGATCCTGACTACTGGGGCTATAACTAACTCCCTCCCCCGGATCCTGACTACTGGGGCTATAACTAACTCCTTCCCCCGGATCCTGACTACTAGGGGCTATAACTAACTCCCTCCCCCGGATCCTGACTACTGGGGCTATAACTAACTCCCTCCCCCGGATCCTGACTACTGGGGCTATAACTAACTCCCTCCCCCGGATCCTGACTACTGGGGGCTATAACTGATCCCCCTCCCCCGGATCCTGACTACTAGGGGCTATAACTGATCCCCCTCCCCCGGATCCTGACTACTGGGGGCTATAACTGATCCCCCTCCCCCGGATCCTGACTACTGGGGGCTATAACTGATCCCCCTCCCCCGGATCCTGACTACTAGGGGCTATAACTAACTCCCTCCCCCGGATCCTGACTACTAGGGGCTATAACTAACTCCCCCCCCCCCCCCGGATCCTGACTACTGGGGGCTATAACTAACTCCCTCCCCCGGATCCTGACTACTAGGGGCTATAACTAACTCCCCCCCCCCCCCGGATCCTGACTACTAGGGGCTATAACTAACTCCTTCCCCCGGATCCTGACTACTAGGGGCTATAACTAACTCCCCCCCCCCGGATCCTGACTACTAGGGGCTATAACTAACTCCCCCCCCCCCCGGATCCTGACTACTGGGGGCTATAACTAACTCCTTCCCCCGGATCCTGACTACTGGGGGCTATAACTAACTCCCCCCCCCCCCCCCGGATCCTGACTACTAGGGGCAATAACTAACTCCCTCCCCCGGATCCTGACTACTAGGGGCTATAACTAACTCCCCCCCCCCCCGGTTCCTGACTACTAGGGGCTATAACTAACTCCTTCCCCCGGATCCTGACTACTAGGGGCTATAACTAACTCCCCCCCCCCCGGATCCTGACTACTAGGGGCTATAACTAACTCCCCCCCCCCCCCGGATCCTGACTACTGGGGGCTATAACTAACTCCCTCCCCCGGATCCTGACTACTAGGGGCTATAACTAACTCCCCCCCCCCCCCGGATCCTGACTACTAGGGGCTATAACTAACACCCCCCCCCCCGGATCCTGACTACTAGGGGCTATAACTAACACCCCCCCCCGGATCCTGACTACTAGGGGCTATAACTAACTCCCCCCCCTGGATCCTGACTACTGGGGCTATAACTAACTCCCCCCCCCCCCCCCCCGGATCCTGACTACTGGGGGCTATAACTAACTCCCCCCCCTGGATCCTGACTACTGGGGCTATAACTAACTCCCTCCCCCGGATCCTGACTACTAGGGGCTATAACTAACTCCCTCCCCCGGATCCTGACTACTAGGGGCTATAACTAACTCCCCCCCCCCCCCGGATCCTGACTACTAGGGGCTATAACTAACTCCTTCCCCCGGATCCTGACTACTAGGGGCTATAACTAACTCCCCCCCCCCGGATCCTGACTACTAGGGGCTATAACTAACTCCCCCCCCCCCCCGGATCCTGACTACTGGGGGCTATAACTAACTCCCTCCCCCGGATCCTGACTACTAGGGGCTATAACTAACTCCCCCCCCCCCCCCCGGATCCTGACTACTAGGGGCTATAACTAACACCCCCCCCCCCCGGATCCTGACTACTAGGGGCTATAACTAACTCCTTCCCCCGGATCCTGACTACTAGGGGCTATAACTAACTCCCCCCCCTGGATCCTGACTACTGGGGCTATAACTAACTCCCCCCCCCCCCCCCCGGATCCTGACTACTGGGGGCTATAACTAACTCCCCCCCCTGGATCCTGACTACTGGGGCTATAACTAACTCCCTCCCCCGGATCCTGACTACTAGGGGCTATAACTAACTCCCTCCCCCGGATCCTGACTACTAGGGGCTATAACTAACTCCCTCCCCCGGATCCTGACTACTGGGGCTATAACTCCCTCCCCCGGATCCTGACTACTGGGGGCTATAACTAACTCCCTCCCCCGGATCCTGACTACTAGGGGCTATAACTAACTCCCTCCCCCGGATCCTGACTACTAGGGGCTATAACTAACACCCCCCCCCCCGGATCCTGACTACTAGGGGCTATAACTAACTCCCTCCCCCGGATCCTGACTACTGGGGCTATAACTCCCTCCCCCGGATCCTGACTACTGGGGGCTATAACTAACTCCCTCCCCCGGATCCTGACTACTAGGGGCTATAACTAACTCCCTCCCCTGGATCCTGACTACTGGGGCTATAACTAACTCCCTCCCCCGGATCCTGACTACTAGGGGCTATAACTAACTCCCTCCCCCGGATCCTGACTACTAGGGGCTATAACTAACTCCCTCCCCCGGATCCTGACTACTGGGGCTATAACTCCCTCCCCCGGATCCTGACTACTGGGGGCTATAACTAACTACCTCCCCCGGATCCTGACTACTAGGGGCTAGAGTTGTTGCGATACCAAATTTTTGATTCGGTTTCGATACCATGAAAAAGTATTGCGATACTCGATACCATTCGATACCACGCGAAAAAAATAAACAAAAAAAGCCACGTGCATTCCTCATTTTTAAAAATGGCGAATCGCGCAGTTTTTATTTTATTTTTTCTGTTCCGGCATTCACCACCTAGATTTTTTTTTTATATTTTAATAGTTTGGACTTTTCTGACGTGGCGATGTAATATGTTTATTTATATATTTTATATGTGAAATTGGGAAAAGGGGGGTGATTTATACTTCATATTTTAGTGTTTTTTTTTTTTTTTCACTTTTTATTTAATAACTATTTCCCCCCTTAGGGGCTAGAACCTGGGATCTTTCATCCCTTTTCCTATTCACCCTGATAGATCTCTATCAGGGTGAATAGGACTCCACACTGTCCCTGCTGCTCTGTGCTTTGTGCACACAGCATCAGGGATGTTACCATGGCAACCAGGGCTTCTGTAGCGTCCTGGCTGCCATGGTAACCGATCGGAGCCCCAGGCTTACACAGCTGGGGCTCCGATCAGAAGCTGCCACTGCACCACCAATGAGGGGGAGTGGAGAGGTCCCTGTGGCCACTGCCACCAATGATTTTAATACTGGAGGGTTGAGAGGGGCCGGCGCACTGTGCCACCAATGATTTTAATGGGATGGGGGGATTGAGGGGGGGGGGGCACACTGCACCACCAATGATTTTACCCCTTTATACAGGAGGCGGGTACTAGCAGATCAGCGGCAGTTAACTGCCGCTGATCGCAGCTCCCTGTCAGGGGCAGGGTGCCGGCAATGCGATTCTGCTGCCGGCACCCGCCTCCTGTATGAGTTAAAGACTGACTACTGTATATGAGTCCAGACTTTCACTATTAGGCCACACAGAGCGGCGCCCAGCGATGTCTCAGCACTCACCATTTAGTCCTGGGCGCCGCTCCGTTCGCCCGCAGTGCCCCATTACTGTCTCCTCTCCTGCTCCACATGCTGCTGATTACTATCGGAGCGATGGGAGGAGACATCAGCTTCACTAGTGGGCGTTCCTTCTCCCTGGCTGTAGCGCTGTCCAATCGCAGCGCAGGGAAAAGGAACGCCCACTAGTGAAGCTGATGTCTCCTCCCATCGCTCCGATAGTAATCCTATCATTGGTGGCGCAGTGCGCCCGCCCCTCCTCCGCCCCTCTCTTCTCATTGCCGCCCCTCCTCCACCCCCTCTCTTCTCATTGCCGCCCCTCCTCCGCCCCTCTCTTCTCATTGGTGGCAGCGGCAGCAGCACAGGGGGAGGGAGGACAGCTTCCTTCTCCCCGTGCTGCTGAGAGAGAACATGAGCGCGCCGATAGCAGCGCGCTCATGTTCAGAGATACTAGACTGCGCAGAAGCGCAGCCCAGTATCGAAAAAACGGAAATCCCGGTATCGTATCGATACCGGGACAAAAGTATCGATTGGGTATCGAAATTTCGATACCCGCAACAACCCTACTAGGGGCTATAACTAACTCCCTCCCCCGGATCCTGACTACTAGGGACTATAACTAACTCCCTCCCCCGGATCCTGACTACTGGGGCTATAACTAACTCCCTCCCCCGGATCCTGACTACTGGGGCTATAACTAACTCCCTCCCCCGGATCCTGACTACTGGGGCTATAACTAACTCCTTCCCCCGGATCCTGACTACTGGGGCTATAACTAACTCCTTCCCCCGGATCCTGACTACTAGGGGCTATAACTAACTCCCTCCCCCGGATCCTGACTACTGGGGCTATAACTAACTCCCTCCCCCGGATCCTGACTACTAGGGGCTATAACTAACTCCCTCCCCCGGATCCTGACTACTGGGGCTATAACTAACTCCCTCCCCCGGATCCTGACTACTGGGGCTATAACTAACTCCTTCCCCCGGATCCTGACTACTAGGGGCTATAACTAACTCCCTCCCCCGGATCCTGACTACTGGGGCTATAACTAACTCCTTCCCCCGGATCCTGACTACTAGGGGCTATAACTAACTCCCTCCCCCGGATCCTGACTACTGGGGCTATAACTAACTCCCTCCCCCGGATCCTGACTACTAGGGGCTATAACTAACTCCCCCCCCCCCCCGGATCCTGACTACTAGGGGCTATAACTAACTCCCCCCCCCCCCCGGATCCTGACTACTAGGGGCTATAACTAACTCCCCCCCCCGGATCCTGACTACTAGGGGCTATAACTAACTCCCTCCCCCGGATCCTGACTACTGGGGCTATAACTAACTCCCTCCCCCGGATCCTGACTACTGGGGCTATAACTAACTCCCTCCCCCGGATCCTGACTACTGGGGCTATAACTAACTCCTTCCCCCGGATCCTGACTACTGGGGCTATAACTAACTCCTTCCCCCGGATCCTGACTACTAGGGGCTATAACTAACTCCCTCCCCCGGATCCTGACTACTGGGGCTATAACTAACTCCCTCCCCCGGATCCTGACTACTGGGGCTATAACTAACTCCCTCCCCCGGATCCTGACTACTAGGGGCTATAACTAACTCCTTCCCCCGGATCCTGACTACTAGGGGCTATAACTAACTCCCTCCCCCGGATCCTGACTACTGGGGCTATAACTAACTCCTTCCCCCGGATCCTGACTACTAGGGGCTATAACTAACTCCCTCCCCCGGATCCTGACTACTGGGGCTATAACTAACTCCTTCCCCCGGATCCTGACTACTAGGGGCTATAACTAACTCCCTCCCCCGGATCCTGACTACTAGGGGCTATAACTAACTCCCTCCCCCGGATCCTGACTACTAGGGGCTATAACTAACTCCCTCCCCCGGATCCTGACTACTAGGGACTATAACTAACTCCCTCCCCCGGATCCTGACTACTGGGGCTATAACTAACTCCCTCCCCCGGATCCTGACTACTAGGGGCTATAACTAACTCCCTCCCCCGGATCCTGACTACTGGGGCTATAACTAACTCCCTCCCCCGGATCCTGACTACTGGGGCTATAACTAACTCCTTCTCCCGGATCCTGACTACTAGGGGCTATAACTAACTCCCTCCCCCGGATCCTGACTACTGGGGCTATAACTAACTCCCTCCCCCGGATCCTGACTACTAGGGGCTATAACTAACTCCTTCCCCCGGATCCTGACTACTGGGGGCTATAACTGATCCCCCCCCCCCCCTCCCCCGGATCCTGACTATTAGGGGCTATAACTGATCCCCCGGATCCTGACTATTAGGGGCTATAACTGATCCCCCCCCCCCTCCCCCGGATCCTGACTACTAGGGGCTATAACTAACTCCCCCCCCTGGATCCTGACTACTGGGGGCTATAACTAACTCCCTCCCCCGGATCCTGACTACTAGGGGCTATAACTAACTCCCTCCCCCGGATCCTGACTACTGGGGGCTATAACTAACTCCCCCCCCTGGATCCTGACTACTGGGGGCTATAACTAACTCCCTCCCCCGGATCCTGACTACTAGGGGCTATAACTAACTCCCTCCCCCGGATCCTGACTACTAGGGGCTATAACTAACTCCCTCCCCCGGATCCTGACTACTAGGGGCAATAACTAACTCCCTCCCCCGGATCCTGACTACTAGGGGCTATAACTAACTCCCCCCCTGGATCCTGACTACTGGGGGCTATAACTAACTCCCTCCCCCGGATCCTGACTACTAGGGGCTATAACTAACTCCCTCCCCCGGATCCTGACTACTGGGGGCTATAACTAACTCCTTCCCCCGGATCCTGACTACTAGGGGCTATAACTAACTCCCTCCCACGGATCCTGACTACTAGGGGCTATAACTAACTCCCCCCCCCCCCCCCGGATCCTGACTACTAGGGGCTATAACTGACTCCCTCCCCCGGATCCTGACTACTAGGGGCTATAACTGACTCCCTCCCCCGGATCCTGACTACTGGGGCTATAACTAACTACCTCCCCCGGATCCTGACTACTAGGGGCTATAACTAACTACCTCCCCCGGATCCTGACTACTAGGGGCTATAACTAACTCCCTCCCCCGGATCCTGACTACTAGGGACTATAACTAACTCCCTCCCCCGGATCCTGACTACTGGGGCTATAACTAACTCCCTCCCCCGGATCCTGACTACTAGGGGCTATAACTAACTCCCTCCCCCGGATCCTGACTACTGGGGCTATAACTAACTCCCTCCCCCGGATCCTGACTACTGGGGCTATAACTAACTCCCTCCCCCGGATCCTGACTACTGGGGCTATAACTAACTCCCTCCCCCGGATCCTGACTACTGGGGCTATAACTAACTCCCTCCCCCGGATCCTGACTACTGGGGCTATAACTAACTCCTTCCCCCGGATCCTGACTACTAGGGGCTATAACTAACTCCCTCCCCCGGATCCTGACTACTGGGGCTATAACTAACTCCCTCCCCCGGATCCTGACTACTAGGGGCTATAACTAACTCCTTCCCCCGGATCCTGACTACTAGGGGCTATAACTAACTCCTTCCCCCGGATCCTGACTACTGGGGCTATAACTAACTCCCTCCCCCGGATCCTGACTACTGGGGGCTATAACTAACTCCTTCCCCCGGATCCTGACTACTGGGGGCTATAACTGATCCCCCCCCCCCCTCCCCCGGATCCTGACTATTAGGGGCTATAACTGATCCCCCCCCCCCCTCCCCCGGATCCTGACTATTGGGGGCTATAACTGATTAACTGACTGAGCCGACAGTCTACTGCACTAACCAGGAGCCGACAGTCTACTGCACTGACCGGGAGCCGACAGTCTACTGCACTGACCAGGCAGCCGACAGTCTACTGCACTGACCGGGAGCCGACAGTCTACTGCACTGACCGGGAGCCGACAGTCTACTGCACTGACCGGGAGCCGACAGTCTACTGCACTGACCGGGAGCCGACAGTCTACTGCACTGACCGGGAGCCGACAGTCTACTGTACTGACCGGGAGCCGACAGTCTACTGCACTGACCGGGAGCCGACAGTCTACTGCACTGACCAGGAGCCGACAGTCTACTGCACTGACCGGGAGCCGACAGTCTACTGCACTGACCGGGAGCCGACAGTCTACTGTACTGACGAGGAGCCGACAGTCTACTGCACTGACCGGGAGCCGACAGTCTACTGCACTGACCGGGAGCCGACAGTCTACTGCACTGACCGGGAGCCGACAGTCTACTGTACTGACCGGGAGCCGACAGTCTACTGTACTGACCAGGAGCCGACAGTCTACTGCACTGACCGGGAGCCGACAGTCTACTGCACTGACCGGGAGCCGACAGTCTACTGCACTGACCGGGAGCCGACAGTCTACTGCACTGACCGGGAGCCGACAGTCTACTGCACTGACCGGGAGCCGACAGTCTACTGCACTGACCGGGAGCCGACAGTCTACTGCACTGACCGGGAGCCGACAGTCTACTGCACTGACCGGGAGCCGACAGTCTACTGCACTGACCGGGAGCCGACAGTCTACTGCACTGACCGGGAGCCGACAGTCTACTGTACTGACCGGGAGCCGACAGTCTACTGCACTGACCGGGAGCCGACAGTCTACTGCACTGACCGGGAGCCGACAGTCTACTGTACTGACCAGGAAACAAAGTTGTTTGTTTGTTAGTTTTTTATCAAGTGACTGAATAGCAGCAGCAGAGACAAACATCGGGAGCTTTACCAGTTCAAAAATGCTGCCGCCGCTGCCTTCTCCGTTGTGCGGATCTTCTGCTGATGACCGGGCAGTGGGGGGGGGGGATCCAGGACGGGGCAGTTATTGTAGAATCCCACAGTGTAAAGGTTCAGCTACAATCTGAGGTCACAGGTTTTATGGCCTCAGCTGAAGGACAGCAGTTTCTCCGATGGTTTCCAGCTTCAGTCTGGAGCTATTGACCGTCCATTCCCGTCACTGATACAAGTGTCTCTAGTCCTGCAATAAACACATTTACTGATCAGTTATCAGTGAGCGGCGAGGTTACCCATGGGCGCTGCGTTCCCTGTAACAGCGGAAAGTAGAAGTATCGCCGCTCCTGTGCGTTGCGTGCCATATAGTGAAGCATATGAAAAGCTTCTTCACGGTCACTTAGCGAGTTCGTTTTGCGGTAACGTGACGCACTGCGTGCATTGGCCTTTATTCTTACAGTAGATAAGTAATTAATTATAACTTTTTGTGAATAAGGATAATTAAACTTTATTTTCATTTTTATTCCAATTTAAATCTAATCGCCGTCGGTTCATTTTTGCCTCCGACTCCACAGCCCTGCTGCTGTCAGATCCAGACTGAGCAAGGAGTCCTCTCTAACCGCAGTGTTCCAGTCCAAATGCTGCAAGATTTCCACTAATACTGATAAACTGGTTCTCTCTAAATGGTGCAGACGGTAAAGAGAAAACATAACTAACCATTGAGACATCGACCCAGCTAACCTACAGTCATCCTCTCCCCTGAAATGGCTGATAACAGGGGGCAATAGATTGTATTCTCCTATCCTACAGTCATCCTCTCCCCTGAAATGGCTGATAACAGGGGGCAATAGACTGTATTCTCCTGTCCTACAGTCATCCTCTTCCCTGAAATGGCTGATAACAGGGAGCAATAGACTGTATTCTCCTGTCCTACAGTCATCCTCTCCCCTAAAATGGCTGATAACAGGGGGCAATAGACTGTATTCTCCTGTCCTACAGTCATCCTCTCCCCTAAAATGGCTGATAACAGGGAGCAATAGACTGTATTCTCCTGTCCTACAGTCATCATCTCCCCTGAAATGGCTGATAACAGGGGGCAATAGACTGTATTCTCCTGTCCTACAGTCATCCTCTCCCCTGAAATGGCTGATAACAGGGGGCAATAGACTGTATTCTCCTGTCCTACAGTCATCCTCTCCCCTGAAATGGCTGATAACAGGGGGCAATAGACTGTATTCTCCTGTCCTACAGTCATCCTCTCCTCTGAAATGGCTGATAGCAGGGGGCAATAGACTGTATTCTCCTGTCCTACAGTCATCCTCTCCCCTGAAATGGCTGATAACAGGGGGCAATAGACTGTATTCTCCTGTCCTACAGTCATCCTCTCCCCTGAAATGGCTGATAACAGTGGGCAATAGACTGTATTCTCCTGTCCTACAGTCATCCTCTCCTCTGAAATGGCTGATAACAGGGGGCAATAGACTGTATTCTCCTGTCCTACAGTCATCCTCTCCCCTGAAATGGCTGATAACAGGGAGCAATAGACTGTATTCTCCTGTCCTACAGTCATCCTCTCCCCTGAAATGGCTGATAACAGGGGGCAATAGACTGTATTCTCCTGTCCTACAGTCACCCTCTCCCTGAAATGGCTGATAACAGGGGGCAATAGACTGTATTCTCCTGTCCTACAGTCATACTCTCCTCCCTGAAATGGCTGATAACAGGGGGCAATAGATTGTATTCTCCTGTCCTACAGTCATCCTCTCCCCTGAAATGGCTGATAACAGGGGGCAATAGACTGTATTCTCCTGTACTACAGTCATCCTCTCCCCTGAAATGGCTGATAACAGGGGGCAATAGACTGTATTCTCCTGTCCTACAGTCATCCTCTCCCCTGAAATGGCTGATAACAGGGGGCAATAGACTGTATTCTCCTGTCCTACAGTCATCCTCTCCCCTGAAATGGCTGATAACAGGGGGCAATAGATTGTATTCTCCTGTCCTACAGTCATCCTCTCCCTGAAATGGATGATAACAGGGAGCAATAGACTGTATTCTCCTGTCCTACAGTCATCCTCTCCCCTGAAATGGCTGATAACAGGGAGCAATAGACTGTATTCTCCTGTCCTACAGTCATCCTCCCCCTGAAATGGCTGATAACAGGGGGCAATAGACTGTATTCTCCTGTCCTACAGTCATCCTCTCCCCTGAAATGGCTGATAACAGGGGGCAATAGACTGTATTCTCCTGTCCTACAGTCATCCTCTCCCCTGAAATGGCTGATAACAGGGGGCAATAGACTGTATTCTCCTGTCCTACAGTCATCCTCTCCTCTGAAATGGCTGATAGCAGGGGGCAATAGACTGTATTCTCCTGTCCTACAGTCATCCTCTCCCCTGAAATGGCTGATAACAGGGGGCAATAGACTGTATTCTCCTGTCCTACAGTCATCCTCTCCCCTGAAATGGCTGATAACAGTGGGCAATAGACTGTATTCTCCTGTCCTACAGTCATCCTCTCCTCTGAAATGGCTGATAACAGGGGGCAATAGACTGTATTCTCCTGTCCTACAGTCATCCTCTCCCCTGAAATGGCTGATAACAGGGAGCAATAGACTGTATTCTCCTGTCCTACAGTCATCCTCTCCCCTGAAATGGCTGATAACAGGGGGCAATAGACTGTATTCTCCTGTCCTACAGTCACCCTCTCCCTGAAATGGCTGATAACAGGGGGCAATAGACTGTATTCTCCTGTCCTACAGTCATACTCTCCTCCCTGAAATGGCTGATAACAGGGGGCAATAGATTGTATTCTCCTGTCCTACAGTCATCCTCTCCCCTGAAATGGCTGATAACAGGGGGCAATAGACTGTATTCTCCTGTACTACAGTCATCCTCTCCCCTGAAATGGCTGATAACAGGGGGCAATAGACTGTATTCTCCTGTCCTACAGTCATCCTCTCCCCTGAAATGGCTGATAACAGGGGGCAATAGACTGTATTCTCCTGTCCTACAGTCATCCTCTCCCCTGAAATGGCTGATAACAGGGGGCAATAGATTGTATTCTCCTGTCCTACAGTCATCCTCTCCCTGAAATGGATGATAACAGGGAGCAATAGACTGTATTCTCCTGTCCTACAGTCATCCTCTCCCCTGAAATGGCTGATAACAGGGAGCAATAGACTGTATTCTCCTGTCCTACAGTCATCCTCCCCCTGAAATGGCTGATAACAGGGAGCAATAGACTGTATTCTCCTGTCCTACAGTCATCCTCTCCCCTGAAATGGCTGATAATAGGGATTAATAGACTGTATTCTCCTGTCCTACAGTCATCCTCCCCCCTGATATGGCTGATAACAGGGGCAATAGACTGTATTCTCCTGTCCTACAGTCATCCTCTCCCCTGAAATGGCTGATAATAGGGATTAATAGACTGTATTCTCCTGTCCTACAGTCATCCTCTCCCCTGAAATGGCTGATAACAGGAGGCAATAGACTGTATTCTCCTGTCCTACAGTCATCCTCTCCCCTGAAATGGCTGATAACAGGGGGCAATAGACTGTATTCTCCTGTCCTACAGTCATCCTCTCCCCTGGAATGGCTGATAACAGGGGGCAATAGACTGTATTCTCCTGTCCTACAGTCATCCTCTCCCCTGAAATGGCTGATAACAGGGAACAATAGACTGTATTCTCCTGTCCTACAGTCATCCTCTCCCCTGAAATGGCTGATAACAGGGAGCAATAGACTGTATTCTCCTGTCCTACAGTCATCCTCTCCCCTGAAATGGCTGATAACAGGGAGCAATAGACTGTATTCTCCTGTCCTACAGTCATCCTCTCCCCTGAAATGGCTGATAACAGGGAGCAATAGACTGTATTCTCCTGTCCTACAGTGATCCTCTCCCCTGAAATGGCTGATAACAGGGAGCAATAGACTGTATTCTACTGTCCTACAGTCATCCTCTCCCCTGAAATGGCTGATAACAGGGGGCAATAGACTGTATTCTCCTGTCCTACAGTCATCCTCTCCCCTGAAATGGCTGATAACAGGGAGCAATAGACTGTATTCTCCTGTCCTACAGTCATCCTCTCCTCTGAAATGGCTGATAACAGGGAGCAATAGACTGTATTCTCCTGTCCTACAGTCATCCTCCCCCCTGATATGGCTGATAACAGGGGCAATAGACTGTATTCTCCTGTCCTACAGTCATCCTCTCCCCTGAAATGGCTGATAATAGGGATTAATAGACTGTATTCTCCTGTCCTACAGTCATCCTCTCCCTGATATGGCTGATAACAGGGGCAATAGACTGTATTCTCCTGTCCTACAGTCATCCTCTCCCCTGAAATGGCTGATAACAGGGGGCAATAGACTGTATTCTCCTGTCCTACAGTCATCCTCTCCCCTGAAATGGCTGATAACAGGGAGCAATAGACTGTATTCTACTGTCCTACAGTCATCCTCTCCCCTGAAATGGCTGATAACAGGGGGCAATAGACTGTATTCTCCTGTCCTACAGTCATCCTCTCCCCTGAAATGGCTGATAACAGGGAGCAATAGACTGTATTCTCCTGTCCTACAGTCATCCTCTCCTCTAAAATGGCTGATAACAGGGAGCAATAGACTGTATTCTCCTGTCCTACAGTCATCCTCTCCCCTGAAATGGCTGATAACAGGGGACAATAGACTGTATTCTCCTGTCCTACAGTCATCCTCTCCCCTGAAATGGCTGATAACAGGGAGGAATAGATTGTATTCTCCTGTCCTACAGTCATCCTCTCCCCTGAAATGTCTGATAACAGGGGGCAATAGACTGTATTCTCCTGTCCTACAGTCATCCTCTCCTCTGAAATGGCTGATAACAGGGAGCAATAGACTGTATTCTCCTGTCCTACAGTCATCCTCTCCCCTGAAATGGCTGATAACAGGGAGCAATAGACTGTATTCTCCTGTCCTACAGTCATCCTCCCCCCTGAAATGGCTGATAACAGGGGGCAATAGACTGTATTCTCCTGTCCTACAGTCATCCTCTCCCCTGAAATGGCTGATAACAGGGGGCAATAGATTGTATTCTCCTGTCCTACAGTCATACTCTCCTCCCTGAAATGGCTGATAACAGGAGGCAATAGACTGTATTCTCCTGTCCTACAGTCATCCTCTCCCCTGAAATTGCTGATAACAGGGAGCAATAGACTGTTTTCTCCTGTCCTACAGTCATCCTCTCCCCTGAAATGGCTGATAACAGGGAGCAATAGACTGTATTCTCCTGTCCTACAGTCATCCTCTCCCCTGAAATGGCTGATAACAGGGAGCAATAGACTGTATTCTACTGTCCTACAGTCATCCTCTCCCCTGAAATGGCTGATAACAGGGGGCAATAGACTGTATTCTCCTGTCCTACAGTCATCCTCTCCCCTGAAATGGCTGATAACAGGGGCAATAGACTGTATTCTCCTGTCCTACAGTCATCCTCTCCTCTGAAATGGCTGATAACAGGGAGCAATAGACTGTATTCTCCTGTCCTACAGTCATCCTCTCCCCTGAAATGGCTGATAACAGGGGACAATAGACTGTATTCTCCTGTCCTACAGTCATCCTCTCCCCTGAAATGGCTGATAACAGGGAGGAATAGATTGTATTCTCCTGTCCTACAGTCATCCTCTCCCCTGAAATGTCTGATAACAGGGGCAATAGACTGTATTCTCCTGTCCTACAGTCATCCTCTCCTCTGAAATGGCTGATAACAGGGAGCAATAGACTGTATTCTCCTGTCCTACAGTCATCCTCTCCCCTGAAATGGCTGATAACAGGGAGCAATAGACTGTATTCTCCTGTCCTACAGTCATCCTCTCCCCTGAAATGGCTGATAACAGGGGGCAATAGACTGTATTCTCCTGTCCTACAGTCATCCTCTCCTCTGAAATGGCTGATAACAGGGAGCAATAGACTGTATTCTCCTGTCCTACAGTCATCCTCTCCCCTGAAATGGCTGATAACAGGGAGCAATAGACTGTATTCTCCTGTCCTACAGTCATCCTCCCCCCTGAAATGGCTGATAACAGGGGGCAATAGACTGTATTCTCCTGTCCTACAGTCATCCTCTCCCCTGAAATGGCTGATAACAGGGGGCAATAGACTGTATTCTCCTGTCCTACAGTCATCCTCTCCCCTGAAATGGCTGATAACAGGGGGCAATAGACTGTATTCTCCTGTCCTACAGTCATCCTCTCCTCTGAAATGATTGATAACAGGGGGCAATAGACTGTATTCTCCTGTCCTACAGTCATCCTCCCCCCTGAAATGATTGATAACAGGGGGCAATAGACTGTATTCTCCTGTCCTACAGTCATCCTCTCCCCTGAAATGGCTGATAACAGGGAGCAATAGATTGTATTCTCCTGTCCTACAGTCATCCTCTCCTCTGAAATGATTGATAACAGGGGGCAATAGACTGTATTCTCCTGTCCTACAGTCATCCTCCCCCCTGAAATGATTGATAACAGGGGGCAATAGACTGTATTCTCCAGTCCTACAGTCATCCTCTCCCCTGAAATGGCTGATAACAGGAGGCAATAGACTGTATTCTCCTGTCCTACAGTCATCCTCTCCCCTGAAATGGCTGATAACAGGGGCAATAGATTGTATTCTCCTGTCCTACAGTCATCCTCTCCCCTGAAATGGCTGATAACAGGGGGCAATAGATTGTATTCTCCTGTCCTACAGTCATCCTCTCCCCTGAAATGGCTGATAACAGGGGGCAATAGACTGTATTCTCCTGTCCTACAGTCATCCTCTCCCCTGAAATGGCTGATAACAGGGGGCAATAGACTGTATTCTCCTGTCCTACAGTCATCTTCTCCCCTGAAATGGCTGATAACAGGGAGCAATAGACTGTATTCTCCTGTCCTACAGTCATCCTCTCCCCTGAAATGGCTGATAACAGGGGACAATAGACTGTATTCTCCTGTCCTACAGTCATCCTCTCCCCTGAAATGGCTGATAACAGAGGGCAATAGACTGTATTCTACTGTCCTACAGTCATCCTCCCCTGAAATGGCTGATAACAGGGGCAATAGACTGTATTCTCCTGTCCTACAGTCATCCTCCCCTGAAATGGCTGATAACAGGGAGCAATAGACTGTATTCTCCTGTCCTACAGTCATCCTCCCCTGAAATGGCTGATAACAGGGGCAATAGACTGTATTCTCCTGTCCTACAGTCATCCTCCCCTGAAATGGCTGATAACAGGGGGCAATAGACTGTATTCTCCTGTCCTACAGTCATCCTCTCCCCTGAAATGGCTGATAACAGGGGACAATAGACTGTATTCTCCTGTCCTACAGTCATCCTCTCCCCTGAAATGGCTGATAACAGGGAGCAATAGATTGTATTCTCCTGTCCTACAGTCATCCTCCCCCCTGAAATGGCTGATAACAGGGGGCAATAGACTGTATTCTCCTGTCCTACAGTCATCCTCTCCCCTGAAATGGCTGATAACAGGGAGCAATAGATTGTATTCTCCTGTCCTACAGTCATCCTCTCCCCTGAAATGGCTGATAACAGGGGACAATAGACTGTATTCTCCTGTCCTACAGTCATCCTCTCCTCTGAAATGGCTGATAACAGGGAGCAATAGACTGTATTCTCCTGTCCTACAGTCATCCTCTACCCTGAAATGGCTGATAACAGGGAGCAATAGATTGTATTCTCCTGTACTACAGTCATCCTCTCCCCTGAAATGGCTGATAACAGGGAGCAATAGACTGTATTCTCCTGTCCTACAGTCATCCTCTCCCCTGAAATGGCTGATAACAGGGGGCAATAGATTGTATTCTCCTGTCCTACAGTCATCCTCTCCCCTGAAATGGCTGATAACAGGGAGCAATAGACTGTATTCTCCTGTCCTACAGTCATCCTCTCCCCTGAAATGGCTGATAACAGGGGCAATAGACTGTATTCTCCTGTCCTACAGTCATCCTCCCCTGAAATGGCTGATAACAGGGGGCAATAGACTGTATTCTCCTGTCCTACAGTCATCCTCTCCCCTGAAATGGCTGATAACAGGGGACAATAGACTGTATTCTCCTGTCCTACAGTCATCCTCCCCTGAAATGGCTGATAACAGGGGCAATAGACTGTATTCTCCTGTCCTACAGTCATCCTCTCCCCTGAAATGGCTGATAACAGAGGGCAATAGACTGTATTCTCCTGTCCTACAGTCATCCTCCCCTGAAATGGCTGATAACAGGGGCAATAGACTGTATTCTCCTGTCCTACAGTCATCCTCCCCTGAAATGGCTGATAACAGGGGGCAATAGACTGTATTCTCCTGTCCTACAGTCATCCTCTCCCCTGAAATGGCTGATAACAGGGGACAATAGACTGTATTCTCCTGTCCTACAGTCATCCTCTCCCCTGAAATGGCTGATAACAGGGAGCAATAGATTGTATTCTCCTGTCCTACAGTCATCCTCCCCCCTGAAATGGCTGATAACAGGGGGCAATAGACTGTATTCTCCTGTCCTACAGTCATCCTCTCCCCTGAAATGGCTGATAACAGGGAGCAATAGATTGTATTCTCCTGTCCTACAGTCATCCTCTCCCCTGAAATGGCTGATAACAGGGGACAATAGACTGTATTCTCCTGTCCTACAGTCATCCTCTCCTCTGAAATGGCTGATAACAGGGAGCAATAGATTGTATTCTCCTGTCCTACAGTCATCCTCTCCCCTGAAATGGCTGATAACAGGGGGCAATAGACTGTATTCTCCTGTCCTACAGTCATCCTCTCCCCTGAAATGGCTGATAACAGTGGGCAATAGACTGTATTCTCCTGTCCTACAGTCATCCTCTCCTCTGAAATGGCTGATAACAGGGGGCAATAGACTGTATTCTCCTGTCCTACAGTCATCCTCTCCCCTGAAATGGCTGATAACAGGGAGCAATAGACTGTATTCTCCTGTCCTACAGTCATCCTCTCCCCTGAAATGGCTGATAACAGGGGGCAATAGACTGTATTCTCCTGTCCTACAGTCACCCTCTCCCTGAAATGGCTGATAACAGGGGGCAATAGACTGTATTCTCCTGTCCTACAGTCATACTCTCCTCCCTGAAATGGCTGATAACAGGGGGCAATAGATTGTATTCTCCTGTCCTACAGTCATCCTCTCCCCTGAAATGGCTGATAACAGGGGGCAATAGACTGTATTCTCCTGTACTACAGTCATCCTCTCCCCTGAAATGGCTGATAACAGGGGGCAATAGACTGTATTCTCCTGTCCTACAGTCATCCTCTCCCCTGAAATGGCTGATAACAGGGGGCAATAGACTGTATTCTCCTGTCCTACAGTCATCCTCTCCCCTGAAATGGCTGATAACAGGGGGCAATAGATTGTATTCTCCTGTCCTACAGTCATCCTCTCCCTGAAATGGATGATAACAGGGAGCAATAGACTGTATTCTCCTGTCCTACAGTCATCCTCTCCCCTGAAATGGCTGATAACAGGGAGCAATAGACTGTATTCTCCTGTCCTACAGTCATCCTCCCCCTGAAATGGCTGATAACAGGGAGCAATAGACTGTATTCTCCTGTCCTACAGTCATCCTCTCCCCTGAAATGGCTGATAATAGGGATTAATAGACTGTATTCTCCTGTCCTACAGTCATCCTCCCCCCTGATATGGCTGATAACAGGGGCAATAGACTGTATTCTCCTGTCCTACAGTCATCCTCTCCCCTGAAATGGCTGATAATAGGGATTAATAGACTGTATTCTCCTGTCCTACAGTCATCCTCTCCCCTGAAATGGCTGATAACAGGAGGCAATAGACTGTATTCTCCTGTCCTACAGTCATCCTCTCCCCTGAAATGGCTGATAACAGGGGGCAATAGACTGTATTCTCCTGTCCTACAGTCATCCTCTCCCCTGGAATGGCTGATAACAGGGGGCAATAGACTGTATTCTCCTGTCCTACAGTCATCCTCTCCCCTGAAATGGCTGATAACAGGGAACAATAGACTGTATTCTCCTGTCCTACAGTCATCCTCTCCCCTGAAATGGCTGATAACAGGGAGCAATAGACTGTATTCTCCTGTCCTACAGTCATCCTCTCCCCTGAAATGGCTGATAACAGGGAGCAATAGACTGTATTCTCCTGTCCTACAGTCATCCTCTCCCCTGAAATGGCTGATAACAGGGAGCAATAGACTGTATTCTCCTGTCCTACAGTGATCCTCTCCCCTGAAATGGCTGATAACAGGGAGCAATAGACTGTATTCTACTGTCCTACAGTCATCCTCTCCCCTGAAATGGCTGATAACAGGGGGCAATAGACTGTATTCTCCTGTCCTACAGTCATCCTCTCCCCTGAAATGGCTGATAACAGGGAGCAATAGACTGTATTCTCCTGTCCTACAGTCATCCTCTCCTCTGAAATGGCTGATAACAGGGAGCAATAGACTGTATTCTCCTGTCCTACAGTCATCCTCCCCCCTGATATGGCTGATAACAGGGGCAATAGACTGTATTCTCCTGTCCTACAGTCATCCTCTCCCCTGAAATGGCTGATAATAGGGATTAATAGACTGTATTCTCCTGTCCTACAGTCATCCTCTCCCTGATATGGCTGATAACAGGGGCAATAGACTGTATTCTCCTGTCCTACAGTCATCCTCTCCCCTGAAATGGCTGATAACAGGGGGCAATAGACTGTATTCTCCTGTCCTACAGTCATCCTCTCCCCTGAAATGGCTGATAACAGGGAGCAATAGATTGTATTCTACTGTCCTACAGTCATCCTCTCCCCTGAAATGGCTGATAACAGGGGGCAATAGACTGTATTCTCCTGTCCTACAGTCATCCTCTCCCCTGAAATGGCTGATAACAGGGAGCAATAGACTGTATTCTCCTGTCCTACAGTCATCCTCTCCTCTGAAATGGCTGATAACAGGGAGCAATAGACTGTATTCTCCTGTCCTACAGTCATCCTCTCCCCTGAAATGGCTGATAACAGGGGACAATAGACTGTATTCTCCTGTCCTACAGTCATCCTCTCCCCTGAAATGGCTGATAACAGGGAGGAATAGATTGTATTCTCCTGTCCTACAGTCATCCTCTCCCCTGAAATGTCTGATAACAGGGGGCAATAGACTGTATTCTCCTGTCCTACAGTCATCCTCTCCCCTGAAATGGCTGATAACAGGGAGCAATAGACTGTATTCTCCTGTCCTACAGTCATCCTCCCCCCTGAAATGGCTGATAACAGGGGGCAATAGACTGTATTCTCCTGTCCTACAGTCATCCTCTCCCCTGAAATGGCTGATAACAGGGGGCAATAGATTGTATTCTCCTGTCCTACAGTCATACTCTCCTCCCTGAAATGGCTGATAACAGGAGGCAATAGACTGTATTCTCCTGTCCTACAGTCATCCTCTCCCCTGAAATGGCTGATAACAGGGAGCAATAGACTGTTTTCTCCTGTCCTACAGTCATCCTCTCCCCTGAAATGGCTGATAACAGGGAGCAATAGACTGTATTCTCCTGTCCTACAGTCATCCTCTCCCCTGAAATGGCTGATAACAGGGAGCAATAGACTGTATTCTACTGTCCTACAGTCATCCTCTCCCCTGAAATGGCTGATAACAGGGGGCAATAGACTGTATTCTCCTGTCCTACAGTCATCCTCTCCCCTGAAATGGCTGATAACAGGGGCAATAGACTGTATTCTCCTGTCCTACAGTCATCCTCTCCTCTGAAATGGCTGATAACAGGGAGCAATAGACTGTATTCTCCTGTCCTACAGTCATCCTCTCCCCTGAAATGGCTGATAACAGGGGACAATAGACTGTATTCTCCTGTCCTACAGTCATCCTCTCCCCTGAAATGGCTGATAACAGAGGGCAATAGACTGTATTCTACTGTCCTACAGTCATCCTCCCCTGAAATGGCTGATAACAGGGGCAATAGACTGTATTCTCCTGTCCTACAGTCATCCTCCCCTGAAATGGCTGATAACAGGGAGCAATAGACTGTATTCTCCTGTCCTACAGTCATCCTCCCCTGAAATGGCTGATAACAGGGGCAATAGACTGTATTCTCCTGTCCTACAGTCATCCTCCCCTGAAATGGCTGATAACAGGGGGCAATAGACTGTATTCTCCTGTCCTACAGTCATCCTCTCCCCTGAAATGGCTGATAACAGGGGACAATAGACTGTATTCTCCTGTCCTACAGTCATCCTCTCCCCTGAAATGGCTGATAACAGGGAGCAATAGATTGTATTCTCCTGTCCTACAGTCATCCTCCCCCCTGAAATGGCTGATAACAGGGGGCAATAGACTGTATTCTCCTGTCCTACAGTCATCCTCTCCCCTGAAATGGCTGATAACAGGGAGCAATAGATTGTATTCTCCTGTCCTACAGTCATCCTCTCCCCTGAAATGGCTGATAACAGGGGACAATAGACTGTATTCTCCTGTCCTACAGTCATCCTCTCCTCTGAAATGGCTGATAACAGGGAGCAATAGACTGTATTCTCCTGTCCTACAGTCATCCTCTACCCTGAAATGGCTGATAACAGGGAGCAATAGATTGTATTCTCCTGTACTACAGTCATCCTCTCCCCTGAAATGGCTGATAACAGGGAGCAATAGACTGTATTCTCCTGTCCTACAGTCATCCTCTCCCCTGAAATGGCTGATAACAGGGGGCAATAGATTGTATTCTCCTGTCCTACAGTCATCCTCTCCCCTGAAATGGCTGATAACAGGGAGCAATAGACTGTATTCTCCTGTCCTACAGTCATCCTCTCCCCTGAAATGGCTGATAACAGGGGCAATAGACTGTATTCTCCTGTCCTACAGTCATCCTCCCCTGAAATGGCTGATAACAGGGGGCAATAGACTGTATTCTCCTGTCCTACAGTCATCCTCTCCCCTGAAATGGCTGATAACAGGGGACAATAGACTGTATTCTCCTGTCCTACAGTCATCCTTCCCTGAAATGGCTGATAACAGGGGCAATAGACTGTATTCTCCTGTCCTACAGTCATCCTCTCCCCTGAAATGGCTGATAACAGAGGGCAATAGACTGTATTCTCCTGTCCTACAGTCATCCTCCCCTGAAATGGCTGATAACAGGGGCAATAGACTGTATTCTCCTGTCCTACAGTCATCCTCCCCTGAAATGGCTGATAACAGGGGGCAATAGACTGTATTCTCCTGTCCTACAGTCATCCTCTCCCCTGAAATGGCTGATAACAGGGGACAATAGACTGTATTCTCCTGTCCTACAGTCATCCTCTCCCCTGAAATGGCTGATAACAGGGAGCAATAGATTGTATTCTCCTGTCCTACAGTCATCCTCCCCCCTGAAATGGCTGATAACAGGGGGCAATAGACTGTATTCTCCTGTCCTACAGTCATCCTCTCCCCTGAAATGGCTGATAACAGGGAGCAATAGATTGTATTCTCCTGTCCTACAGTCATCCTCTCCCCTGAAATGGCTGATAACAGGGGACAATAGACTGTATTCTCCTGTCCTACAGTCATCCTCTCCTCTGAAATGGCTGATAACAGGGAGCAATAGACTGTATTCTCCTGTCCTACAGTCATCCTCTCCCCTGAAATGGCTGATAACAGGGAGCAATAGATTGTATTCTCCTGTACTACAGTCATCCTCTCCCCTGAAATGGCTGATAACAGGGAGCAATAGACTGTATTCTCCTGTCCTACAGTCATCCTCTCCCCTGAAATGGCTGATAACAGGGGGCAATAGATTGTATTCTCCTGTCCTACAGTCATCCTCTCCCCTGAAATGGCTGATAACAGGGAGCAATAGACTGTATTCTCCTGTCCTACAGTCATCCTCTCCCCTGAAATGGCTGATAACAGGGGCAATAGACTGTATTCTCCTGTCCTACAGTCATCCTCCCCTGAAATGGCTGATAACAGGGGGCAATAGACTGTATTCTCCTGTCCTACAGTCATCCTCTCCCCTGAAATGGCTGATAACAGGGGACAATAGACTGTATTCTCCTGTCCTACAGTCATCCTCTCCCCTGACATGGCTGATAACAGGGGGCAATAGACTGTATTCTCCTGTCCTACAGTCATCCTCCCCCTGAAATGGCTGATAACAGGGAGCAATAGATTGTATTCTCCTGTCCTACAGTCATCCTCTCCCCTGAAATGGCTGATAACAGGGGACAATAGACTGTATTCTCCTGTCCTACAGTCATCCTCTCCTCTGAAATGGCTGATAACAGGGAGCAATCGACTGTATTCTCCTGTCCTACAGTCATCCTCTCCCCTGAAATGGCTGATAACAGGGAGCAATAGACTGTATTCTCCTGTCCTACAGTCATCCTCTCCCCTGAAATGGCTGATAACAGGGAGCAATAGACTGTATTCTCCTGTCCTACAGTCATCCTCTCCCCTGAAATGGCTGATAACAGGGGGCAATAGATTGTATTCTCCTGTCCTACAGTCATCCTCTCCCCTGAAATGGCTGATGACAGAGAGCAATAGACTGTATTCTCCTGTCCTACAGTCATCCTCTCCCCTGAAATGGCTGATAACAGGGACAATAGACTGTATTCTCCTGTCCTACAGTCATCCTCTCCTCTGAAATGGCTGATAACAGGGAGCAATAGACTGTATTCTCCTGTCCTACAGTCATCCTCTACCCTGAAATGGCTGATAACAGGGAGCAATAGATTGTATTCTCCTGTCCTACAGTCATCCTCTCCCCTGAAATGGCTGATAACAAGGAGCAATAGACTGTATTCTCCTGTCCTACAGTCATCCTCTCCCCTGAAATGGCTGATAACAGGGGGCAATAGATTGTATTCTCCTGTCCTACAGTCATCCTCTCCCCTGAAATGGCTGATAACAGGGGGCAATAGACTGTATTCTCCTGTCCTACAGTCATCCTCTCCCCTGAAATGGCTGATAACAGGGGGCAATAGACTGTATTCTCCTGTCCTACAGTCATCCTCTCCCCTGAAATGGCTGATAACAGGGAGCAATAGACTGTATTCTCCTGTCCTACAGTCATCCTCTCCCCTGAAATGGCTGATAACAGGCGGCAATAGACTGTATTCTCCTGTCCTACAGTCACCCTCTCCCCTGAAATGGCTGATAACAGGGGGCAATAGACTGTATTCTCCTGTCCTACAGTCATCCTCTCCTCTGAAATGGCTGATAACAGGGGGCAATAGATTGTATTCTCCTGTCCTACAGTCATCCTCTCCTCTGAAATGGCTGATAACAGGAGGCAATAGACTGTATTCTCCTGTCCTACAGTCATCCTCTCCCCTGAAATGGCTGATAACAGGGGGCAATAGACTGTATTCTCCTGTCCTACAGTCATCCTCTCCCCTGAAATGGCTGATAACAGGGGGCAATAGACTGTATTCTCCTCTCCTACAGTCATCCTCTCCCCTGAAATGGCTGATAACAGGGGGCAATAGACTGTATTCTCCTGTCCTACAGTCATCCTCTCCTCTGAAATGGCTGATAACAGGGGGCAATAGATTGTATTCTCCTGTCCTACAGTCATCCTCTCCCCTGAAATGGCTGATAACAGGGGGAAATAGACTGTATTCTCCTGTCCTACAGTCATCCTCCCCCTGAAATGGCTGATAACAGGGGGCAATAGACTGTATTCTCCTGTCCTACAGTCATCCTCTCCCCTGAAATGGCTGATAACAGGGAGCAATAGACAGTATTCTCCTGTCCTACAGTCATCCTCTCCCCTGAAATGGCTGATAACAGGGAACAATAGACTGTATTCTCCTGTCCTACAGTCATCCTCTCCCCTGAAATGGCTGATAACAGGGAGCAATAGACTGTATTCTCCTGTCCTACAGTCATCCTCTCCCCTGAAATGGCTGATAACAGGGGGCAATAGACTGTATTCTCCTGTCCTACAGTCATCCTCTCCCCTGAAATGGCTGATAACAGGGGGCAATAGACTGTATTCTCCTGTCCTACAGTCATCCTCTCCTCTGAAATGGCGTATAACAGGAGGCAATAGACTGTATTCTCCTGTCCTACAGTCATCCTCTCCCCTGAAATGGCTGATAACAGGGAGCAATAGACTGTATTCTCCTGTCCTACAGTCATCCTCTCCCCTGAAATGGCTGATAACAGGGGGCAATAGAATGTATTCTCCTGTCCTGCAGTCATCCTCTCCCCTAAAATGGCGTATAACAGGAGGCAATAGACTGTATTCTCCTGTCCTACAGTCATCCTCTCCCTGAAATGGCTGATAACAGGGGGCAATAGACTGTATTCTCCTGTCCGACAGTCATCCTCTCCCCTGAAATGGCTGATAACAGGGGGAAATAGACTGTATTCTCCTGTCCTACAGTCATCCTCTCCCCTGAAGTGGCTGATAACAGGGGGCAATAGACTGTATTCTCCTGTCCTACAGTCATCCTCTCCCCTGAAATGGCTGATAACAGGGGGCAATACACTGTATTCTCCTGTCCTACAGTCATCCTCTCCCCTGAAATGGCTGATAACAGGGGGCAATAGACTGTATTCTCCTGTCCTACAGTCATCCTCTCCCCTGAAATGGCTGATAACAGGGAGCAATAGATTGTATTCTCCTGTCCTACAGTCATCCTCTCCCCTGAAATGGCTGATAACAGGGGGCAATAGACTGTATTCTCCTGTCCTACAGTCATCCTCTCCTCTGAAATGGCTTATAACAGGGGGCAATAAATTGTATTCTCCTGTCCTACAGTCATCCTCTCCTCTGAAATGGCTTATAACAGGGGGCAATAGACTGTATTCTCCTGTCCTACAGTCATCCTCTCCCCTGAAATGGCTGATAACAGGGAGCAATAGACTGTATTCTCCTGTCCTACAGTCATCCTCTCCCCTGAAATGGCTGATAACAGGGGGCAATAGACTGTATTCTCCTGTCCTACAGTCATCCTCTCCTCTGAAATGGCTTATAACAGGGGGCAATAGACTGTATTCTCCTGTCCTACAGTCATCCTCTCCCCTGAAATGGCTGATAACAGGGAGCAATAGACTGTATTCTCCTGTCCTACAGTCATCCTCTCCCCTGAAATGGCTGATAACAGGGGGCAATAGACTGTATTCTCCTGTCCTACAGTCATCCTCTCCCCTGAAATGGCTGATAACAGGGGGCAATAGACTGTATTCTCCTGTCCTACAGTCATCCTCTCCCCTGAAATGGCTGATAACAGGGAGCAATAGACTGTATTCTCCTGTCCTACAGTCATCCTCTCCCCTGAAATGGCTGATAACAGGGGGCAATAGATTGTATTCTCCTGTCCTACAGTCATCCTCTCCCCTAAAATGGCTGATAACAGGGGGCAATAGACTGTATTCTCCTGTCCTACAGTCATCATCTCCCCTGAAATGGCTGATAACAGGGGGCAATAGACTGTATTCTCCTGTCCTACAGTCATCCTCTCCCCTGAAATGGCTGATAACAGGGGGCAATAGACTGTATTCTCCTGTCCTACAGTCATCCTCTCCCCTGAAATGGCTGATAACAGGAGACAATAGATTGTATTCTCCTGTCCTCCAGTCATCCTCTCCCCTGAAATGGCTGATAACAGGGAGCAATAGACTGTATTCTCCTGTCCTACAGTCATCCTCTCCCCTGAAATGGCTGATAACAGGGAGCAATAGACTGTATTCTCCTGTCCTATAGTCATCCTCTCCCCTGAAATGGCTGATAACAGGGAGCAATAGACTGTATTCTCCTGTCCTACAGTCATCCTCTCCCCTGAAATGGCTGATAACAGGGAGCAATAGACTGTATTCTCCTGTCCTACAGTCATCCTCTCCCCTGAAATGGCTGATAACAGGGAGCAATAGACTGTATTCTCCTGTCCTACAGTCACCCTCTCCCCTGAAATGGCTGATAACAGGGGGCAATAGACTGTATTCTCCTGTCCTACAGTCATCCTCTCCCCTGAAATGGCTGATAACAGGGGGCAATAGATTGTATTCTCCTGTCCTACAGTCATCCTCTCCCCTGAAATGGCTGATAACAGGGGGCAATAGACTGTATTCTCCTGTCCTACAGTCATCCTCCCCCCTGAAATGTCTGATAACAGGGAGCAATAGATTGTATTCTCCTGTCCTACAGTCATCCTCTCCCCTGAAATGGCTGTATTCTCCTGTCCTACAGTCATCCTCTCCCCTGAAATGGCTGATAACAGGGAGCAATAAACTGTATTCTCCTGTCCTACAGTCATCCTCTCCTCTGAAATGGCTGATAACAGGGAGCAATAGACTGTATTCTCCTGTCCTACAGTCATCCTCTCCTCTGAAATGGCTGATAACAGGGAGCAATAGACTGTATTCTCCTGTCCTACAGTCATCCTCCCCCCTGAAATGTCTGATAACAGGGAGCAATAGATTGTATTCTCCTGTCCTACAGTCATCCTCTCCTCTGAAATGGCTGATAACAGGGGGCAATAGACTGTATTCTCCTGTCCTACAGTCATCCTCTCCCCTGAAATGGCTGATAACAGGGAGCAATAGACTGTATTCTCCTGTCCTACAGTCATCCTCTCCTCTGAAATGGCTGATAACAGGGAGCAATAGACTGTATTCTCCTGTCCTACAGTCATCCTCTCCTCTGAAATGGCTGATAACAGGGAGCAATAGACTGTATTCTCCTGTACTACAGTCATCCTCTCCCCTGAAATGGCTGATAACAGGGAGCAATAGACTGTATTCTCCTGTCCTACAGTCATCCTCTCCTCTGAAATGGCTGATAACAGGGAGCAATAGACTGTATTCTCCTGTCCTACAGTCATCCTCTCCTCTGAAATGGCTGATAACAGGGAGCAATAGACTGTATTCTCCTGTCCTACAGTCATCCTCTCCCCTGAAATGGCTGATAACAGGGAGCAATAGACTGTATTCTCCTGTCCTACAGTCATCCTCTCCCCTGAAATGGCTGATAACAGGGGGCAATAGACTGTATTCTCCTGTCCTACAGTCATCCTCTCCCCTGAAATGGCTGATAACAGGGAGCAATAGACTGTATTCTCCTGTCCTACAGTCATCTTCTCCTCTGAAATGGCTGATAACAGGGGGCAATAGACTGTATTCTCCTGTCCTACAGTCATCCTCTCCCCTGAAATGGCTGATAACAGGCGGCAATAGATTTTATTCTCCTGTCCTACAGTCATCCTCTCCCCTAAAATGGCGTATAACAAGAGGCAATAGACTGTATTCTCCTGTCCTACAGTCATCTTCTCCTCTGAAATGGCTGATAACAGGGGGCAATAGACTGTATTCTCCTGTCCTACAGTCATCCTCTCCCCTGAAATGGCTGATAACAGGCGGCAATAGATTTTATTCTCCTGTCCTACAGTCATCCTCTCCCCTAAAATGGCGTATAACAAGAGGCAATAGACTGTATTCTCCTGTCCTACAGTCATCCTCTCCCCTGAAATGGCGTATAACAGGAGGCAATAGACTGTATTCTCCTGTCCTACAGTCATCCTCTCCTCTGAAATGGCTGATAACAGGGAGCAATAGACTGTATTCTCCTGTCCTACAGTCATCCTCTCCTCTGAAATGGCTGATAACAGGGAGCAATAGACTGTATTCTCCTGTCCTACAGTCATCCTCTCCCCTGAAATGGCTGATAACAGGGAGCAATAGACTGTATTCTCCTGTCCTACAGTCATCCTCTCCCCTGAAATGGCTGATAACAGGGGGCAATAGACTGTATTCTCCTGTCCTACAGTCATCCTCTCCCCTGAAATGGCTGATAACAGGGGGCAATAGACTGTATTCTCCTGTCCTACAGTCATCCTCTCCCCTGAAATGGCTGATAACAGGGGGCAATAGACTGTATTCTCCTGTCCTACAGTCATCCTCTCCCCTGAAATGGCTGATAACAGGGAGCAATAGACTGTATTCTCCTGTCCTACAGTCATCCTCTCCCCTGAAATGGCTGATAACAGGGGGCAATAGACTGTATTCTCCTGTCCTACAGTCATCCTCTCCCCTGAAATGGCTGATAACAGGGAGCAATAGACTGTATTCTCCTGTCCTACAGTCATCCTCTCCCCTGAAATGTCTGATAACAGGGGGCAATAGACTGTATTCTCCTGTCCTACAGTCATCCTCTCCCCTGAAATGGCTGTATTCTCCAGTCCTACAGTCATCCTCTCCCCTGAAATGGCTGTATTCTCCTGTCCTACAGTCATCCTCTCCTCTGAAATGGCTGATAACAGGGGGCAATAAACTGTATTCTCCTGTCCTACAGTCATCCTCTCCCCTGAAATGGCTGTATTCTCCTGTCCTACAGTCATCCTCTCCCCTGAAATGGCTGATAACAGGGGGGCAATAGACTGTATTCTCCTGTCCTACAGTCATCCTCTCCCCCTTGAAATGGCTGATAACAGGGAGCAATAGACTGGATTCTCCTGTCCTACAGTCATCCTCTCCCCTGAAATGGCTGATAACAGGGAGCAATAGACTGTATTCTCCTGTCATACAGTCATCCTCTCCCCTGAAATGGCTGATAACAGGGGGCAATAGACTGTATTCTCCTGTCCTACAGTCATCCTCTCCCCTGAAATGGCTGATAACAGGGGGCAATAGACTGTATTCTCCTGTCCTACAGTCATCCTCTCCCCTGAAATGGCTGATAACAGGGAGCAATAGACTGTATTCTCCTGTCCTACAGTCATCCTCTCCCCTGAAATGGCTGATAACAGGGGGCAATAGACTGTATTCTCCTGTCCTACAGTCATCCTCTCCCCTGAAATGGCTGATAACAGGGGGCAATAGACTGTTTTCTCCTGTCCTACAGTCATCTTCTCCTCTGAAATGGCTGATAACAGGGGGCAATAGAATGTATTCTCCTGTCCTGCAGTCATCCTCTCCCCTAAAATGGCGTATAACAGGAGGCAATAGACTGTATTCTCCTGTCCTACAGTCATCCTCTCCCCTGAAATGGCTGATAACAGGGAGCAATAGATTGTATTCTCCTGTCCTACAGTCATCCTCTCCCCTGAAATGGCTGATAACAGGGGGCAATAGACTGTATTCTCCTGTCCTACAGTCATCCTCTCCTCTGAAATGGCTTATAACAGGGGGCAATAAATTGTATTCTCCTGTCCTACAGTCATCCTCTCCTCTGAAATGGCTTATAACAGGGGGCAATAGACTGTATTCTCCTGTCCTACAGTCATCCTCTCCCCTGAAATGGCTGATAACAGGGAGCAATAGACTGTATTCTCCTGTCCTACAGTCATCCTCTCCCCTGAAATGGCTGATAACAGGGGGCAATAGACTGTATTCTCCTGTCCTACAGTCATCCTCTCCTCTGAAATGGCTTATAACAGGGGGCAATAGACTGTATTCTCCTGTCCTACAGTCATCCTCTCCCCTGAAATGGCTGATAACAGGGAGCAATAGACTGTATTCTCCTGTCCTACAGTCATCCTCTCCCCTGAAATGGCTGATAACAGGGGGCAATAGACTGTATTCTCCTGTCCTACAGTCATCCTCTCCCCTGAAATGGCTGATAACAGGGGGCAATAGACTGTATTCTCCTGTCCTACAGTCATCCTCTCCCCTGAAATGGCTGATAACAGGGAGCAATAGACTGTATTCTCCTGTCCTACAGTCATCCTCTCCCCTGAAATGGCTGATAACAGGGGGCAATAGATTGTATTCTCCTGTCCTACAGTCATCCTCTCCCCTAAAATGGCTGATAACAGGGGGCAATAGACTGTATTCTCCTGTCCTACAGTCATCATCTCCCCTGAAATGGCTGATAACAGGGAGCAATAGACTGTATTGTCCTGTCCTATAGTCATCCTCTCCCCTGAAATGGCTGATAACAGGGAGCAATAGACTGTATTCTCCTGTCCTACAGTCATCCTCTCCCCTGAAATGGCTGATAACAGGGAGCAATAGACTGTATTCTCCTGTCCTACAGTCATCCTCTCCCCTGAAATGGCTGATAACAGGGAGCAATAGACTGTATTCTCCTGTCCTACAGTCACCCTCTCCCCTGAAATGGCTGATAACAGGGGGCAATAGACTGTATTCTCCTGTCCTACAGTCATCCTCTCCCCTGAAATGGCTGATAACAGGGGGCAATAGATTGTATTCTCCTGTCCTACAGTCATCCTCTCCCCTGAAATGGCTGATAACAGGGGGCAATAGACTGTATTCTCCTGTCCTACAGTCATCCTCCCCCCTGAAATGTCTGATAACAGGGAGCAATAGATTGTATTCTCCTGTCCTACAGTCATCCTCTCCCCTGAAATGGCTGTATTCTCCAGTCCTACAGTCATCCTCTCCCCTGAAATGGCTGCTAACAGGGAGCAATAAACTGTATTCTCCTGTCCTACAGTCATCCTCTCCTCTGAAATGGCTGATAACAGGGAGCAATAGACTGTATTCTCCTGTCCTACAGTCATCCTCTCCTCTGAAATGGCTGATAACAGGGAGCAATAGACTGTATTCTCCTGTCCTACAGTCATCCTCCCCCCTGAAATGTCTGATAACAGGGAGCAATAGATTGTATTCTCCTGTCCTACAGTCATCCTCTCCTCTGAAATGGCTGATAACAGGGGGCAATAGACTGTATTCTCCTGTCCTACAGTCATCCTCTCCCCTGAAATGGCTGATAACAGGGAGCAATAGACTGTATTCTCCTGTCCTACAGTCATCCTCTCCTCTGAAATGGCTGATAACAGGGAGCAATAGACTGTATTCTCCTGTCCTACAGTCATCCTCTCCTCTGAAATGGCTGATAACAGGGAGCAATAGACTGTATTCTCCTGTACTACAGTCATCCTCTCCCCTGAAATGGCTGATAACAGGGAGCAATAGACTGTATTCTCCTGTCCTACAGTCATCCTCTCCTCTGAAATGGCTGATAACAGGGAGCAATAGACTGTATTCTCCTGTCCTACAGTCATCCTCTCCTCTGAAATGGCTGATAACAGGGAGCAATAGACTGTATTCTCCTGTCCTACAGTCATCCTCTCCCCTGAAATGTCTGATAACAGGGAGCAATAGACTGTATTCTCCTGTCCTACAGTCATCCTCTCCCCTGAAATGGCTGATAACAGGGAGCAATAGACTGTATTCTCCTGTCCTACAGTCATCCTCTCCCCTGAAATGGCTGATAACAGGGGGCAATAGACTGTATTCTCCTGTCTTACAGTCACCCTCTCCCCTGAAATGGCTGATACCAGGGAGCAATAGACTGTATTCTCCTGTCCTACAGTCATCCTCTCCCCTGAAATGGCTGATAACAGGGGGCAATAGACTGTATTCTCCTGTCCTACAGTCATCCTCTCCCCTGAAATGGCTGATAACAAGGGGAAATAGACTGTATTCTCCTGTCCTACATTCATCCTCCCCCTGAAATGGCTGATAACAGGGGGCAATAGACTGTATTCTCCTGTCTTACAGTCACCCTCTCCCCTGAAATGGCTGATACCAGGGAGCAATAGACTGTATTCTCCTGTCCTACAGTCATCCTCTCCCCTGAAATGGCTGATAACAGGGGGCAATAGACTGTATTCTCCTGTCCTACAGTCATCCTCTGCACTGAAATGGCTGATAACAGGGAGCAATAGACTGTATTCTCCTGTCCTACAGTCATCCTCTCCCCTGAAATGGCTGATAACAGGGGGCAATAGACTGTATTCTCCTGTCCTACAGTCATCCTCTCCCCTGAAATGGCTGATAACAGGGGGCAATAGACTGTATTCTCCTGTTCTACAGTCATCTTCTCCTCTGAAATGGCTGATAACAGGGGGCAATAGACTGTATTCTCCTGTCATACAGTCATCCTCTCCCCTGAAATGGCTGATAACAGGGGGGCAATAGATTGTATTCTCCTGTCCTACAGTCACCCTCTCCCCTGAAATGGCTGATAACAGGGGGGCAATAGACTGTATTCTCCTGTCCTACAGTCATCCTCTCCTCTGAAATGGCTGATAACAGGGGGCAATAGACTGTATTCTCCTGTCCTACAGTCATCCTCTCCCCTGAAATGGCTGATAACAGGGACCAATAGATTGTATTCTCTTGTCCTACAATCATCTTCTCCCCTGAAATGGCTGATAACAGGGGGCAATAGACTGTATTCTCCTGTCCTACAGTCATCATCTCCCCTGAAATGGCTAATAACAGGGGTAATAGACTGTATTCTCCTGTCCTACAGTCATCCTCTCCCCTGAAATGGCTGATAACAGGGGGTAATAGACTGTATTCTCCTGTCCTACAGTCATCCTCTCCCCTGAAATGGCTGATAACAGGGGGCAATAGACTGTATTCTCCTGTCCTACAGTCATCCTCTCCCCTGAAATGGCTGATAACAGGGAGCAATAGACTGTATTCTCCTGTCCTACAGTCATCCTCTTCCCTGAAATGGCTGATAACAGGGGGCAATAGACTGTATTCTCCTGTCGTACAGTCATCCTCTCCCCTGAAATGTCTGATAACAGGGAGCAATAGACTGTATTCTCCTGTCCTACAGTCATCCTCTCCCCTGAAATGGCTGATAACAGGGAGCAATAGACTGTATTCTCCTGTCCTACAGTCATCCTCTCCCCTGAAATGGCTGATACCAGGAAGCAATAGACTGTATTCTCCTGTCCTACATTCATCCTCCCCCTGAAATGGCTGATAACAGGGGGCAATAGACTGTATTCTCCTGTCTTACAGTCACCCTCTCCCCTGAAATGGCTGATACCAGGGAGCAATAGACTGTATTCTCCTGTCCCACAGTCATCCTCTCCCCTGAAATGGCTGATAACAGGGGGCAATAGACTGTATTCTCCTGTCCTACAGTCATCCTCTCCCCTGAAATGGCTGATAACAGGGAGCAATAGACTGTATTCTCCTGTCCTACAGTCATCCTCTCCCCTGAAATGGCTGATAACAGGGGGCAATAGACTGTATTCTCCTGTCCTACAGTCATCCTCTCCCCTGAAATGGCTGATAACAGGGGGCAATAGACTGTATTCTCCTGTCCTACAGTCATCTTCTCCTCTGAAATGGCTGATAACAGGGGGCAATAGACTGTATTCTCCTGTCATACAGTCATCCTCTCCCCTGAAATGGCTGATAACAGGGGGGCAATAGATTGTATTCTCCTGTCCTACAGTCACCCTCTCCCCTGAAATGGCTGATAACAGGGGGGCAATAGACTGTATTCTCCTGTCCTACAGTCATCCTCTCCCCTGAAATGGCTGATAACAGGGACCAATAGATTGTATTCTCCTGTCCTACAATCATCTTCTCCCCTGAAATGGCTGATAACAGGGGGCAATAGACTGTATTCTCCTGTCCTACAGTCATCATCTCCCCTGAAATGGCTGATAACAGGGGGCAATAGACTATATTCTCCTGTCCTACAGTGATCCTCTCCCCTGAAATGGCTGATAACAGGGGGTAATAGACTGTATTCTCCTGTCCTACAGTCATCCTCTCCCCTGAAATGGCTGATAACAGGGGGCAATAGACTGTATTCTCCTGTCCTACAGTCATCCTCTCCCCTGAAATGGCTGATAACAGGGAGCAATAGACTGTATTCTCCTGTCCTACAGTCAAACTCTCCCCTGAAATGGCTGATAACAGGGGGCAATAGACTGTATTCTCCTGTCCTACAGTCATCCTCTCCCCTGAAATGGCTAATAACAGGGGGCAATAGACTGTATTCTCCTGTCCTACAGTCATCCTCTCCCCTGAAATGGCTGATAACAGGGGGCAATAGACTGTATTCTCCTGTCCTACAGTCATCCTCTCCCCTGAAATGGCTGATAACAGGGAGCAATAGACTGTATTCTCCTGTCCTACAGTCATCCTCTCCCCTGAAATGGCTGATAACAGGGGGCAATAGACTGTATTCTCCTGTCCTACAGTCATCCTCTCCCCTGAAATGGCTGATAACAGGGGGCAATAGACTGTATTCTCCTGTCCTACAGTCATCCTCTCCCCTGAAATGGCTGATAACAGGGGGCAATAGACTGTATTCTCCTGTCCTACAGTCATCCTCTCCCCTGAAATGGCTGATAACAGGGAGCAATAGACTGTATTCTCCTGTCCTACAGTCATCCTCTCCCCTGAAATGGCTGATAACAGGGGGCAATAGACTGTATTCTCCTGTCCTACAGTCATCCTCTCCCCTGAAATGGCTGATAACAGGGGGCAATAGACTGTATTCTCCTGTCCTACAGTCATCCTCTCCCCTGAAATGGCTGATAACAGGGGGCAATAGACTGTATTCTCCTGTCCTACAGTCATCCTCTCACCTGAAATGGCTGATAACAGGGGGCAATAGACTGTATTCTCCTGTCCTACAGTCATCCTCTCCCCTGAAATGGCTGATAACAGGGGGCAATAGACTGTATTCTCCTGTCCTACAGTCATCCTCTCCCCTGAAATGGCTGATAACAGGGGGCAATAGACTGTATTCTCCTGTCCTACAGTCATCCTCTCCCCTGAAATGGCTGATAACAGGGGGCAATAGACTGTATTCTCCTGTCCTACAGTCATCCTCTCCCCTGAAATGGCTGATAACAGGGGGCAATAGACTGTATTCTCCTGTCCTACAGTCATCCTCTCCCCTGAAATGGCTGATAACAGGGGCAATAGACTGTATTCTCCTGTCCTACAGTCATCCTCTCCCCTGAAATGGCTGATAACAGGGGGCAATAGACTGTATTCTCCTGTCCTACAGTCATCCTCTCCCCTGAAATGGCTGATAACAGGGGGCAATAGACTGTATTCTCCTGTCCTACAGTCATCCTCTCCCCTGAAATGGCTGATAACAGGGGGCAATAGACTGTATTCTCCTGTCCTACAGTCATCCTCTCCCTGAAATGGCTGATAACAGGGGGCAATAGACTGTATTCTCCTGTCCTACAGTCATCCTCTCCCCTGAAATGGCTGATAACAGGGGGCAATAGACTGTATTCTCCTGTCCTACAGTCATCCTCTCCCTGAAATGGCTGATAACAGGGGGCAATAGACTGTATTCTCCTGTCCTACAGTCATCCTCTCCCCTGAAATGGCTGATAACAGGGGGCAATAGACTGTATTCTCCTGTCCTACAGTCATCCTCTCCCCTGAAATGGCTGATAACAGGGGGCAATAGACTGTATTCTCCTGTCCTACAGTCATCCTCTCCCCTGAAATGGCTGATAACAGGGGGCAATAGACTGTATTCTCCTGTCCTACAGTCATCCTCTCCCCTGAAATGGCTGATAACAGGGGGCAATAGACTGTATTCTCCTGTCCTACAGTCATCCTCTCCCCTGAAATGGCTGATAACAGGGGGCAATAGACTGTATTCTCCTGTCCTACAGTCATCCTCTCCCCTGAAATGGCTGATAACAGGGGGCAATAGACTGTATTCTCCTGTCCTACAGTCATCCTCTCCCCTGAAATGGCTGATAACAGGGGGCAATAGACTGTATTCTCCTGTCCTACAGTCATCCTCTCCCCTGAAATGGCTGATAACAGGGGGCAATAGACTGTATTCTCCTGTCCTACAGTCATCCTCTCCCCTGAAATGGCTGATAACAGGGGGCAATAGACTGTATTCTCCTGTCCTACAGTCATCCTCTCCCCTGAAATGGCTGATAACAGGGGGCAATAGACTGTATTCTCCTGTCCTACAGTCATCCTCTCCCCTGAAATGGCTGATAACAGGGGGCAATAGACTGTATTCTCCTGTCCTACAGTCATCCTCTCCCCTGAAATGGCTGATAACAGGGGGCAATAGACTGTATTCTCCTGTCCTACAGTCATCCTCTCCCCTGAAATGGCTGATAACAGGGAGCAATAGACTGTATTCTCCTGTCCTACAGTCATCCTCTCCCCTGAAATGGCTGATAACAGGGGGCAATAGACTGTATTCTCCTGTCCTACAGTCATCCTCTCCCCTGAAATGGCTGATAACAGGGGGCAATAGACTGTATTCTCCTGTCCTACAGTCATCCTCTCCCCTGAAATGGCTGATAACAGGGGGCAATAGACTGTATTCTCCTGTCCTACAGTCATCCTCTCCCCTGAAATGGCTGATAACAGGGAGCAATAGACTGTATTCTCCTGTCCTACAGTCATCCTCTCCCCTGAAATGGCTGATAACAGGGGGCAATAGACTGTATTCTCCTGTCCTACAGTCATCCTCTCCCCTGAAATGGCTGATAACAGGGGGCAATAGACTGTATTCTCCTGTCCTACAGTCATCCTCTCCCCTGAAATGGCTGATAACAGGGAGCAATAGACTGTATTCTCCTGTCCTACAGTCATCCTCTCCCCTGAAATGGCTGATAACAGGGGGCAATAGACTGTATTCTCCTGTCCTACAGTCATCCTCTCCCCTGAAATGGCTGATAACAGGGGGCAATAGACTGTATTCTCCTGTCCTACAGTCATCCTCTCCCCTGAAATGGCTGATAACAGGGAGCAATAGACTGTATTCTCCTGTCCTACAGTCATCCTCTCCCCTGAAATGGCTGATAACAGGGGGCAATAGACTGTATTCTCCTGTCCTACAGTCATCCTCTCCCCTGAAATGGCTGATAACAGGGGGCAATAGACTGTATTCTCCTGTCCTACAGTCATCCTCTCCCCTGAAATGGCTGATAACAGGGGGCAATAGACTGTATTCTCCTGTCCTACAGTCATCCTCTCCCCTGAAATGGCTGATAACAGGGGGCAATAGACTGTATTCTCCTGTCCTACAGTCATCCTCTCCCCTGAAATGGCTGATAACAGGGGGCAATAGACTGTATTCTCCTGTCCTACAGTCATCCTCTCCCCTGAAATGGCTGATAACAGGGGGCAATAGACTGTATTCTCCTGTCCTACAGTCATCCTCTCCCCTGAAATGGCTGATAACAGGGGGCAATAGACTGTATTCTCCTGTCCTACAGTCATCCTCTCCCCTGAAATGGCTGATAACAGGGGGCAATAGACTGTATTCTCCTGTCCTACAGTCATCCTCTCCCCTGAAATGGCTGATAACAGGGGGCAATAGACTGTATTCTCCTGTCCTACAGTCATCCTCTCCCCTGAAATGGCTGATAACAGGGGGCAATAGACTGTATTCTCCTGTCCTACAGTCATCCTCTCCCCTGAAATGGCTGATAACAGGGGGCAATAGACTGTATTCTCCTGTCCTACAGTCATCCTCTCCCCTGAAATGGCTGATAACAGGGGGCAATAGACTGTATTCTCCTGTCCTACAGTCATCCTCTCCCCTGAAATGGCTGATAACAGGGGGCAATAGACTGTATTCTCCTGTCCTACAGTCATCCTCTCCCCTGAAATGGCTGATAACAGGGGGCAATAGACTGTATTCTCCTGTCCTACAGTCATCCTCTCCCTGAAATGGCTGATAACAGGGGGCAATAGACTGTATTCTCCTGTCCTACAGTCATCCTCTCCCCTGAAATGGCTGATAACAGGGGCAATAGACTGTATTCTCCTGTCCTACAGTCATCCTCTCCCCTGAAATGGCTGATAACAGGGGGCAATAGACTGTATTCTCCTGTCCTACAGTCATCCTCTCCCCTGAAATGGCTGATAACAGGGGGCAATAGACTGTATTCTCCTGTCCTACAGTCATCCTCTCCCCTGAAATGGCTGATAACAGGGGCAATAGACTGTATTCTCCTGTCCTACAGTCATCCTCTCCCCTGAAATGGCTGATAACAGGGGGCAATAGACTGTATTCTCCTGTCCTACAGTCATCCTCTCCCCTGAAATGGCTGATAACAGGGGGCAATAGACTGTATTCTCCTGTCCTACAGTCATCCTCTCCCCTGAAATGGCTGATAACAGGGGGCAATAGACTGTATTCTCCTGTCCTACAGTCATCCTCTCCCCTGAAATGGCTGATAACAGGGGGCAATAGACTGTATTCTCCTGTCCTACAGTCATCCTCTCCCCTGAAATGGCTGATAACAGGGGGCAATAGACTGTATTCTCCTGTCCTACAGTCATCCTCTCCCCTGAAATGGCTGATAACAGGGGGCAATAGACTGTATTCTCCTGTCCTACAGTCATCCTCTCCCCTGAAATGGCTGATAACAGGGGGCAATAGACTGTATTCTCCTGTCCTACAGTCATCCTCTCCCCTGAAATGGCTGATAACAGGGGGCAATAGACTGTATTCTCCTGTCCTACAGTCATCCTCTCCTCTGAAATGGCTGATAACAGGGGGCAATAGACTGTATTCTCCTGTCCTACAGTCATCCTCTCCCCTGAAATGGCTGATAACAGGGGGCAATAGACTGTATTCTCCTGTCCTACAGTCATCCTCTCCCCTGAAATGGCTGATAACAGGCGGCAATAGACTCTATTCTCCTGTCCTACAGTCATCCTCTCCCCTGAAATGGCTGATAACAGGGGCAATAGACTGTATTCTCCTGTCCTACAGTCATCCTCTCCCCTGAAATGGCTGATAACAGGGGCAATAGACTGTATTCTCCTGTCCTACAGTCATCCTCTCCTCTGAAATGGCTGATAACAGGGGGCAATAGACTGTATTCTCCTGTCCTACAGTCATCCTCTCCCCTGAAATGGCTGATAACAGGGAGCAATAGACTGTATTCTCCTGTCCTACAGTCATCCTCTCCCCTGAAATGGCTGATAACAGGGGGCAATAGACTGTATTCTCCTGTCCTACAGTCATCCTCTCCCCTGAAATGGCTGATAACAGGGAGCAATAGACTGTATTCTCCTGTCCTACAGTCATCCTCTCCCCTGAAATGGCTGATAACAGGGAGCAATAGACTGTATTCTCCTGTCCTACAGTCATCCTCTCCCCTGAAATGGCTGATAACAGGGGAGCAATAGACTGTATTCTCCTGTCCTACAGTCATCCTCTCCCTGAAATGGCTGATAACAGGGGGCAATAGACTGTATTCTCCTGTCCTACAGTCATCCTCTCCCCTGAAATGGCTGATAACAGGGAGCAATAGACTGTATTCTCCTGTCCTACAGTCATCCTCTCCCCTGAAATGGCTGATAACAGGGGGCAATAGACTGTATTCTCCTGTCCTACAGTCATCCTCTCCCTGAAATGGCTGATAACAGGGGGCAATAGACTGTATTCTCCTGTCCTACAGTCATCCTCTCCCCTGAAATGGCTGATAACAGGGGGCAATAGACTGTATTCTCCTGTCCTACAGTCATCCTCTCCTCTGAAATGGCTGATAACAGGGGGCAATAGACTGTATTCTCCTGTCCTACAGTCATCCTCTCCCCTGAAATGGCTGATAACAGGGGGCAATAGACTGTATTCTCCTGTCCTACAGTCATCCTCTCCTCTGAAATGGCTGATAACAGGGGGCAATAGACTGTATTCTCCTGTCCTACAGTCATCCTCTCCCCTGAAATGTCTGATAACAGGGGGCAATAGACTGTATTCTCCTGTCCTACAGTCATCCTCTCCCTGAAATGGCTGATAACAGGGGCAATAGACTGTATTCTCCTGTCCTACAGTCATCCTCTCCCCTGAAATGGCTGATAACAGGGGGCAATAGACTGTATTCTCCTGTCCTACAGTCATCCTCTCCCCTGAAATGGCTGATAACAGGGGCAATAGACTGTATTCTCCTGTCCTACAGTCATCCTCTCCCCTGAAATGGCTGATAACAGGGGGCAATAGACTGTATTCTCCTGTCCTACAGTCATCCTCTCCCCTGAAATGGCTGATAACAGGGGGCAATAGACTGTATTCTCCTGTCCTACAGTCATCCTCTCCCCTGAAATGGCTGATAACAGGGGGCAATAGACTGTATTCTCCTGTCCTACAGTCATCCTCTCCCCTGAAATGGCTGATAACAGGGGGCAATAGACTGTATTCTCCTGTCCTACAGTCATCCTCTCCCCTGAAATGGCTGATAACAGGGGGCAATAGACTGTATTCTCCTGTCCTACAGTCATCCTCTCCCCTGAAATGGCTGATAACAGGGGGCAATAGACTGTATTCTCCTGTCCTACAGTCATCCTCTCCCCTGAAATGGCTGATAACAGGGGGCAATAGACTGTATTCTCCTGTCCTACAGTCATCCTCTCCCCTGAAATGGCTGATAACAGGGGGCAATAGACTGTATTCTCCTGTCCTACAGTCATCCTCTCCCCTGAAATGGCTGATAACAGGGGGCAATAGACTGTATTCTCCTGTCCTACAGTCATCCTCTCCCCTGAAATGGCTGATAACAGGGGGCAATAGACTGTATTCTCCTGTCCTACAGTCATCCTCTCCCCTGAAATGGCTGATAACAGGGGCAATAGACTGTATTCTCCTGTCCTACAGTCATCCTCTCCCCTGAAATGGCTGATAACAGGGGGCAATAGACTGTATTCTCCTGTCCTACAGTCATCCTCTCCCCTGAAATGGCTGATAACAGGGGCAATAGACTGTATTCTCCTGTCCTACAGTCATCCTCTCCCCTGAAATGGCTGATAACAGGGGGCAATAGACTGTATTCTCCTGTCCTACAGTCATCCTCTCCCCTGAAATGGCTGATAACAGGGGGCAATAGACTGTATTCTCCTGTCCTACAGTCATCCTCTCCCCTGAAATGGCTGATAACAGGGGGCAATAGACTGTATTCTCCTGTCCTACAGTCATCCTCTCCCCTGAAATGGCTGATAACAGGGGGCAATAGACTGTATTCTCCTGTCCTACAGTCATCCTCTCCCCTGAAATGGCTGATAACAGGGGGCAATAGACTGTATTCTCCTGTCCTACAGTCATCCTCTCCCCTGAAATGGCTGATAACAGGGGCAATAGACTGTATTCTCCTGTCCTACAGTCATCCTCTCCCCTGAAATGGCTGATAACAGGGGCAATAGACTGTATTCTCCTGTCCTACAGTCATCCTCTCCCCTGAAATGGCTGATAACAGGGAGCAATAGACTGTATTCTCCTGTCCTACAGTCATCCTCTCCCCTGAAATGGCTGATAACAGGGGCAATAGACTGTATTCTCCTGTCCTACAGTCATCCTCTCCCCTGAAATGGCTGATAACAGGGAGCAATAGACTGTATTCTCCTGTCCTACAGTCATCCTCTCCCCTGAAATGGCTGATAACAGGGGGCAATAGACTGTATTCTCCTGTCCTACAGTCATCCTCTCCCCTGAAATGGCTGATAACAGGGGCAATAGACTGTATTCTCCTGTCCTACAGTCATCCTCTCCCCTGAAATGGCTGATAACAGGGGGCAATAGACTGTATTCTCCTGTCCTACAGTCATCCTCTCCCCTGAAATGGCTGATAACAGGGGCAATAGACTGTATTCTCCTGTCCTACAGTCATCCTCTCCCCTGAAATGGCTGATAACAGGGGCAATAGACTGTATTCTCCTGTCCTACAGTCATCCTCTCCCCTGAAATGGCTGATAACAGGGGGCAATAGACTGTATTCTCCTGTCCTACAGTCATCCTCTCCCCTGAAATGGCTGATAACAGGGGCAATAGACTGTATTCTCCTGTCCTACAGTCATCCTCTCCCCTGAAATGGCTGATAACAGGGGGCAATAGACTGTATTCTCCTGTCCTACAGTCATCCTCTCCCCTGAAATGGCTGATAACAGGGGGCAATAGACTGTATTCTCCTGTCCTACAGTCATCCTCTCCCCTGAAATGGCTGATAACAGGGGGCAATAGACTGTATTCTCCTGTCCTACAGTCATCCTCTCCCCTGAAATGGCTGATAACAGGGGGCAATAGACTGTATTCTCCTGTCCTACAGTCATCCTCTCCCCTGAAATGGCTGATAACAGGGGGCAATAGACTGTATTCTCCTGTCCTACAGTCATCCTCTCCCCTGAAATGGCTGATAACAGGGGGCAATAGACTGTATTCTCCTGTCCTACAGTCATCCTCTCCCCTGAAATGGCTGATAACAGGGGGCAATAGACTGTATTCTCCTGTCCTACAGTCATCCTCTCCCCTGAAATGGCTGATAACAGGGGCAATAGACTGTATTCTCCTGTCCTACAGTCATCCTCTCCCCTGAAATGGCTGATAACAGGGGGCAATAGACTGTATTCTCCTGTCCTACAGTCATCCTCTCCCCTGAAATGGCTGATAACAGGGGGCAATAGACTGTATTCTCCTGTCCTACAGTCATCCTCTCCCCTGAAATGGCTGATAACAGGGAGCAATAGACTGTATTCTCCTGTCCTACAGTCATCCTCTCCCCTGAAATGGCTGATAACAGGGGGCAATAGACTGTATTCTCCTGTCCTACAGTCATCCTCTCCCCTGAAATGGCTGATAACAGGGGCAATAGACTGTATTCTCCTGTCCTACAGTCATCCTCTCCCCTGAAATGGCTGATAACAGGGGGCAATAGACTGTATTCTCCTGTCCTACAGTCATCCTCTCCCCTGAAATGGCTGATAACAGGGGCAATAGACTGTATTCTCCTGTCCTACAGTCATCCTCTCCCCTGAAATGGCTGATAACAGGGGCAATAGACTGTATTCTCCTGTCCTACAGTCATCCTCTCCCTGAAATGGCTGATAACAGGGAGCAATAGACTGTATTCTCCTGTCCTACAGTCATCCTCTCCCCTGAAATGGCTGATAACAGGGAGCAATAGACTGTATTCTCCTGTCCTACAGTCATCCTCTCCCCTGAAATGGCTGATAACAGGGGGCAATAGACTGTATTCTCCTGTCCTACAGTCATCCTCTCCCCTGAAATGGCTGATAACAGGGGCAATAGACTGTATTCTCCTGTCCTACAGTCATCCTCTCCCCTGAAATGGCTGATAACAGGGGCAATAGACTGTATTCTCCTGTCCTACAGTCATCCTCTCCCCTGAAATGGCTGATAACAGGGAGCAATAGACTGTATTCTCCTGTCCTACAGTCATCCTCTCCCCTGAAATGGCTGATAACAGGGGCAATAGACTGTATTCTCCTGTCCTACAGTCATCCTCTCCCCTGAAATGGCTGATAACAGGGGGCAATAGACTGTATTCTCCTGTCCTACAGTCATCCTCTCCCCTGAAATGGCTGATAACAGGGGGCAATAGACTGTATTCTCCTGTCCTACAGTCATCCTCTCCCCTGAAATGGCTGATAACAGGGAGCAATAGACTGTATTCTCCTGTCCTACAGTCATCCTCTCCCTGAAATGGCTGATAACCGGGAGCAATAGACTGTATTCTCCTGTCCTACAGTCATCCTCTCCCCTGAAATGGCTGATAACAGGGGGCAATAGACTGTATTCTCCTGTCCTACAGTCATCCTCTCCCCTGAAATGGCTGATAACAGGGGCAATAGACTGTATTCTCCTGTCCTACAGTCATCCTCTCCCCTGAAATGGCTGATAACAGGGAGCAATAGACTGTATTCTCCTGTCCTACAGTCATCCTCTCCCTGAAATGGCTGATAACAGGGAGCAATAGACTGTATTCTCCTGTCCTACAGTCATCCTCTCCCCTGAAATGGCTGATAACAGGGGGCAATAGACTGTATTCTCCTGTCCTACAGTCATCCTCTCCCCTGAAATGGCTGATAACAGGGGGCAATAGACTGTATTCTCCTGTCCTACAGTCATCCTCTCCCTGAAATGGCTGATAACAGGGGGCAATAGACTGTATTCTCCTGTCCTACAGTCATCCTCTCCCCTGAAATGGCTGATAACAGGGAGCAATAGACTGTATTCTCCTGTCCTACAGTCATCCTCTCCCCTGAAATGGCTGATAACAGGGGGCAATAGACTGTATTCTCCTGTCCTACAGTCATCCTCTCCCCTGAAATGGCTGATAACAGGGGGCAATAGACTGTATTCTCCTGTCCTACAGTCATCCTCTCCCCTGAAATGGCTGATAACAGGGGGCAATAGACTGTATTCTCCTGTCCTACAGTCATCCTCTCCCCTGAAATGGCTGATAACAGGGGGCAATAGACTGTATTCTCCTGTCCTACAGTCATCCTCTCCCCTGAAATGGCTGATAACAGGGGGCAATAGACTGTATTCTCCTGTCCTACAGTCATCCTCTCCCCTGAAATGGCTGATAACAGGGGGCAATAGACTGTATTCTCCTGTCCTACAGTCATCCTCTCCCCTGAAATGGCTGATAACAGGGGGCAATAGACTGTATTCTCCTGTCCTACAGTCATCCTCTCCCCTGAAATGGCTGATAACAGGGGGCAATAGACTGTATTCTCCTGTCCTACAGTCATCCTCTCCCCTGAAATGGCTGATAAAAGGGAGGCAATAGACTGTATTCTCCTGTCCTACAGTCATCCTCTCCCCTGAAATGGCTGATAACAGGAGGCAATAGACTGTATTCTCCTGTCCTACAGTCATCCTCTCCCCTGAAATGGCTGATAACAGGAGGCAATAGACTGTATTCTCCTGTCCTACAGTCATCCTCTCCCCTGAAATGGCTGATAACAGGGGGCAATAGACTGTATTCTCCTGTCCTACAGTCATCCTCTCCCCTGAAATGGCTGATAACAGGGGCAATAGACTGTATTCTCCTGTCCTACAGTCATCCTCTCCCCTGAAATGGCTGATAACAGGGGGCAATAGACTGTATTCTCCTGTCCTACAGTCATCCTCTCCCCTGAAATGGCTGATAACAGGGGGCAATAGACTGTATTCTCCTGTCCTACAGTCATCCTCTCCCCTGAAATGGCTGATAACAGGGGGCAATAGACTGTATTCTCCTGTCCTACAGTCATCCTCTCCCCTGAAATGGCTGATAACAGGGGGCAATAGACTGTATTCTCCTGTCCTACAGTCATCCTCTCCCCTGAAATGGCTGATAACAGGGGGCAATAGACTGTATTCTCCTGTCCTACAGTCATCCTCTCCCCTGAAATGGCTGATAACAGGGGGCAATAGACTGTATTCTCCTGTCCTACAGTCATCCTCTCCCTGAAATGGCTGATAACAGGGGGCAATAGACTGTATTCTCCTGTCCTACAGTCATCCTCTCCCCTGAAATGGCTGATAACAGGGGGCAATAGACTGTATTCTCCTGTCCTACAGTCATCCTCTCCCCTGAAATGGCTGATAACAGGGGGCAATAGACTGTATTCTCCTGTCCTACAGTCATCCTCTCCCCTGAAATGGCTGATAACAGGGGGCAATAGACTGTATTCTCCTGTCCTACAGTCATCCTCTCCCCTGAAATGGCTGATAACAGGGGCAATAGACTGTATTCTCCTGTCCTACAGTCATCCTCTCCCCTGAAATGGCTGATAACAGGGGGCAATAGACTGTATTCTCCTGTCCTACAGTCATCCTCTCCCCTGAAATGGCTGATAACAGGGGGCAATAGACTGTATTCTCCTGTCCTACAGTCATCCTCTCCCCTGAAATGGCTGATAACAGGGAGCAATAGACTGTATTCTCCTGTCCTACAGTCATCCTCTCCCCTGAAATGGCTGATAACAGGGGGCAATAGACTGTATTCTCCTGTCCTACAGTCATCCTCTCCCCTGAAATGGCTGATAACAGGGGGCAATAGACTGTATTCTCCTGTCCTACAGTCATCCTCTCCCCTGAAATGGCTGATAACAGGGGGCAATAGACTGTATTCTCCTGTCCTACAGTCATCCTCTCCCCTGAAATGGCTGATAACAGGGGGCAATAGACTGTATTCTCCTGTCCTACAGTCATCCTCTCCCCTGAAATGGCTGATAACAGGGAGCAATAGACTGTATTCTCCTGTCCTACAGTCATCCTCTCCCCTGAAATGGCTGATAACAGGGGCAATAGACTGTATTCTCCTGTCCTACAGTCATCCTCTCCCCTGAAATGGCTGATAACAGGGGGCAATAGACTGTATTCTCCTGTCCTACAGTCATCCTCTCCCCTGAAATGGCTGATAACAGGGAGCAATAGACTGTATTCTCCTGTCCTACAGTCATCCTCTCCCCTGAAATGGCTGATAACAGGGGGCAATAGACTGTATTCTCCTGTCCTACAGTCATCCTCTCCCCTGAAATGGCTGATAACAGGGGGCAATAGACTGTATTCTCCTGTCCTACAGTCATCCTCTCCCCTGAAATGGCTGATAACAGGGAGCAATAGACTGTATTCTCCTGTCCTACAGTCATCCTCTCCCCTGAAATGGCTGATAACAGGGAGCAATAGACTGTATTCTCCTGTCCTACAGTCATCCTCTCCCCTGAAATGGCTGATAACAGGGGGCAATAGACTGTATTCTCCTGTCCTACAGTCATCCTCTCCCCTGAAATGGCTGATAACAGGGGCAATAGACTGTATTCTCCTGTCCTACAGTCATCCTCTCCCCTGAAATGGCTGATAACAGGGGGCAATAGACTGTATTCTCCTGTCCTACAGTCATCCTCTCCCCTGAAATGGCTGATAACAGGGGGCAATAGACTGTATTCTCCTGTCCTACAGTCATCCTCTCCCCTGAAATGGCTGATAACAGGGGGCAATAGACTGTATTCTCCTGTCCTACAGTCATCCTCTCCCCTGAAATGGCTGATAACAGGGGGCAATAGACTGTATTCTCCTGTCCTACAGTCATCCTCTCCCCTGAAATGGCTGATAACAGGGAGCAATAGACTGTATTCTCCTGTCCTACAGTCATCCTCTCCCCTGAAATGGCTGATAACAGGGAGCAATAGACTGTATTCTCCTGTCCTACAGTCATCCTCTCCCCTGAAATGGCTGATAACAGGGAGCAATAGACTGTATTCTCCTGTCCTACAGTCATCCTCTCCCTGAAATGGCTGATAACAGGGAGCAATAGACTGTATTCTCCTGTCCTACAGTCATCCTCTCCCTGAAATGGCTGATAACAGGGGGCAATAGACTGTATTCTCCTGTCCTACAGTCATCTCTCCCCTGAAATGGCTGATAACAGGGGGCAATAGACTGTATTCTCCTGTCCTACAGTCATCCTCTCCCCTGAAATGGCTGATAACAGGGGGCAATAGACTGTATTCTCCTGTCCTACAGTCATCCTCTCCCTGAAATGGCTGATAACAGGGGGCAATAGACTGTATTCTCCTGTCCTACAGTCATCCTCTCCCCTGAAATGGCTGATAACAGGGGGCAATAGACTGTATTCTCCTGTCCTACAGTCATCCTCTCCCCTGAAATGGCTGATAACAGGGGGCAATAGACTGTATTCTCCTGTCCTACAGTCATCCTCTCCCCTGAAATGGCTGATAACAGGGGGCAATAGACTGTATTCTCCTGTCCTACAGTCATCCTCTCCCCTGAAATGGCTGATAACAGGGAGCAATAGACTGTATTCTCCTGTCCTACAGTCATCCTCTCCCCTGAAATGGCTGATAACAGGGAGCAATAGACTGTATTCTCCTGTCCTACAGTCATCCTCTCCCCTGAAATGGCTGATAACAGGGGGCAATAGACTGTATTCTCCTGTCCTACAGTCATCCTCTCCCCTGAAATGGCTGATAACAGGGGCAATAGACTGTATTCTCCTGTCCTACAGTCATCCTCTCCCCTGAAATGGCTGATAACAGGGGGCAATAGACTGTATTCTCCTGTCCTACAGTCATCCTCTCCCCTGAAATGGCTGATAACAGGGGGCAATAGACTGTATTCTCCTGTCCTACAGTCATCCTCTCCCCTGAAATGGCTGATAACAGGGGGCAATAGACTGTATTCTCCTGTCCTACAGTCATCCTCTCCCCTGAAATGGCTGATAACAGGGGGCAATAGACTGTATTCTCCTGTCCTACAGTCATCCTCTCCCCTGAAATGGCTGATAACAGGGGGCAATAGACTGTATTCTCCTGTCCTACAGTCATCCTCTCCCCTGAAATGGCTGATAACAGGGAGCAATAGACTGTATTCTCCTGTCCTACAGTCATCCTCTCCCCTGAAATGGCTGATAACAGGGGGCAATAGACTGTATTCTCCTGTCCTACAGTCATCCTCTCCTCTGAAATGGCTGATAACAGGGGGCAATAGACTGTATTCTCCTGTCCTACAGTCATCCTCTCCCCTGAAATGGCTGATAACAGGGGGCAATAGACTGTATTCTCCTGTCCTACAGTCATCCTCTCCCCTGAAATGGCTGATAACAGGGGGCAATAGACTGTATTCTCCTGTCCTACAGTCATCCTCTCCCCTGAAATGGCTGATAACAGGGGGCAATAGACTGTATTCTCCTGTCCTACAGTCATCCTCTCCCCTGAAATGGCTGATAACAGGGGGCAATAGACTGTATTCTCCTGTCCTACAGTCATCCTCTCCCCTGAAATGGCTGATAACAGGGAGCAATAGACTGTATTCTCCTGTCCTACAGTCATCCTCTCCCTGAAATGGCTGATAACAGGGAGCAATAGACTGTATTCTCCTGTCCTACAGTCATCCTCTCCCTGAAATGGCTGATAACAGGGGCAATAGACTGTATTCTCCTGTCCTACAGTCATCCTCTCCCCTGAAATGGCTGATAACAGGGGGCAATAGACTGTATTCTCCTGTCCTACAGTCATCCTCTCCCTGAAATGGCTGATAACAGGGGGCAATAGACTGTATTCTCCTGTCCTACAGTCATCCTCTCCCCTGAAATGGCTGATAACAGGGGGCAATAGACTGTATTCTCCTGTCCTACAGTCATCCTCTCCCCTGAAATGGCTGATAACAGGGGGCAATAGACTGTATTCTCCTGTCCTACAGTCATCCTCTCCCTGAAATGGCTGATAACAGGGAGCAATAGACTGTATTCTCCTGTCCTACAGTCATCCTCTCCCCTGAAATGGCTGATAACAGGGAGCAATAGACTGTATTCTCCTGTCCTACAGTCATCCTCTCCCCTGAAATGGCTGATAACAGGGGCAATAGACTGTATTCTCCTGTCCTACAGTCATCCTCTCCCTGAAATGGCTGATAACAGGGGCAATAGACTGTATTCTCCTGTCCTACAGTCATCCTCTCCCCTGAAATGGCTGATAACAGGGGGCAATAGACTGTATTCTCCTGTCCTACAGTCATCCTCTCCCCTGAAATGGCTGATAACAGGGAGCAATAGACTGTATTCTCCTGTCCTACAGTCATCCTCTCCCCTGAAATGGCTGATAACAGGGGGCAATAGACTGTATTCTCCTGTCCTACAGTCATCCTCTCCCCTGAAATGGCTGATAACAGGGAGCAATAGACTGTATTCTCCTGTCCTACAGTCATCCTCTCCCCTGAAATGGCTGATAACAGGGGCAATAGACTGTATTCTCCTGTCCTACAGTCATCCTCTCCCCTGAAATGGCTGATAACAGGGAGCAATAGACTGTATTCTCCTGTCCTACAGTCATCCTCTCCCTGAAATGGCTGATAACAGGGGGCAATAGACTGTATTCTCCTGTCCTACAGTCATCCTCTCCCTGAAATGGCTGATAACAGGGGGCAATAGACTGTATTCTCCTGTCCTACAGTCATCCTCTCCCCTGAAATGGCTGATAACAGGGGGCAATAGACTGTATTCTCCTGTCCTACAGTCATCCTCTCCCCTGAAATGGCTGATAACAGGGGCAATAGACTGTATTCTCCTGTCCTACAGTCATCCTCTCCCCTGAAATGGCTGATAACAGGGGGCAATAGACTGTATTCTCCTGTCCTACAGTCATCCTCTCCCCTGAAATGGCTGATAACAGGGGCAATAGACTGTATTCTCCTGTCCTACAGTCATCCTCTCCCCTGAAATGGCTGATAACAGGGGGCAATAGACTGTATTCTCCTGTCCTACAGTCATCCTCTCCCCTGAAATGGCTGATAACAGGGGGCAATAGACTGTATTCTCCTGTCCTACAGTCATCCTCTCCCCTGAAATGGCTGATAACAGGGGGCAATAGACTGTATTCTCCTGTCCTACAGTCATCCTCTCCCCTGAAATGGCTGATAACAGGGGCAATAGACTGTATTCTCCTGTCCTACAGTCATCCTCTCCCCTGAAATGGCTGATAACAGGGGGCAATAGACTGTATTCTCCTGTCCTACAGTCATCCTCTCCCCTGAAATGGCTGATAACAGGGGGCAATAGACTGTATTCTCCTGTCCTACAGTCATCCTCTCCCCTGAAATGGCTGATAACAGGGGGCAATAGACTGTATTCTCCTGTCCTACAGTCATCCTCTCCCCTGAAATGGCTGATAACAGGGGGCAATAGACTGTATTCTCCTGTCCTACAGTCATCCTCTCCCCTGAAATGGCTGATAACAGGGGGCAATAGACTGTATTCTCCTGTCCTACAGTCATCCTCTCCCCTGAAATGGCTGATAACAGGGGGCAATAGACTGTATTCTCCTGTCCTACAGTCATCCTCTCCCCTGAAATGGCTGATAACAGGGGGCAATAGACTGTATTCTCCTGTCCTACAGTCATCCTCTCCCCTGAAATGGCTGATAACAGGGGGCAATAGACTGTATTCTCCTGTCCTACAGTCATCCTCTCCCCTGAAATGGCTGATAACAGGGGGCAATAGACTGTATTCTCCTGTCCTACAGTCATCCTCTCCCCTGAAATGGCTGATAACAGGGGGCAATAGACTGTATTCTCCTGTCCTACAGTCATCCTCTCCCTGAAATGGCTGATAACAGGGGGCAATAGACTGTATTCTCCTGTCCTACAGTCATCCTCTCCCTGAAATGGCTGATAACAGGGGGCAATAGACTGTATTCTCCTGTCCTACAGTCATCCTCTCCCCTGAAATGGCTGATAACAGGGGAAATAGACTGTATTCTCCTGTCCTACAGTCATCCTCTCCCCTGAAATGGCTGATAACAGGGGGCAATAGACTGTATTCTCCTGTCCTACAGTCATCCTCTCCCTGAAATGGCTGATAACAGGAGGCAATAGACTGTATTCTCCTGTCTACAGTCATCCTCTCCCCTGAAATGGCTGATAACAGGGGGCAATAGACTGTATTCTCCTGTCCTACAGTCATCCTCTCCCCTGAAATGGCTGATAACAGGGGGGCAATAGACTGTATTCTCCTGTCCTACAGTCATCCTCTCCCCTGAAATGGCTGATAACAGGGGGCAATAGACTGTATTCTCCTGTCCTACAGTCATCCTCTCCCCTGAAATGGCTGATAACAGGGAGCAATAGACTGTATTCTCCTGTCCTACAGTCATCCTCTCCCCTGAAATGGCTGATAACAGGGGGCAATAGACTGTATTCTCCTGTCCTACAGTCATCCTCTCCCCTGAAATGGCTGATAACAGGGAGCAATAGACTGTATTCTCCTGTCCTACAGTCATCCTCTCCCCTGAAATGGCTGATAACAGGGGGCAATAGACTGTATTCTCCTGTCCTACAGTCATCCTCTCCCCTGAAATGGCTGATAACAGGGAGCAATAGACTGTATTCTCCTGTCCTACAGTCATCCTCTCCCCTGAAATGGCTGATAACAGGGAGCAATAGACTGTATTCTCCTGTCCTACAGTCATCCTCTCCCCTGAAATGGCTGATAACAGGGGCAATAGACTGTATTCTCCTGTCCTACAGTCATCCTCTCCCTGAAATGGCTGATAACAGGGGGCAATAGACTGTATTCTCCTGTCCTACAGTCATCCTCTCCCTGAAATGGCTGATAACAGGGGCAATAGACTGTATTCTCCTGTCCTACAGTCATCCTCTCCCCTGAAATGGCTGATAACAGGGAGCAATAGACTGTATTCTCCTGTCCTACAGTCATCCTCTCCCCTGAAATGGCTGATAACAGGGGCAATAGACTGTATTCTCCTGTCCTACAGTCATCCTCTCCCCTGAAATGGCTGATAACAGGGAGCAATAGACTGTATTCTCCTGTCCTACAGTCATCCTCTCCCTGAAATGGCTGATAACAGGGAGCAATAGACTGTATTCTCCTGTCCTACAGTCATCCTCTCCCCTGAAATGGCTGATAACAGGGGGCAATAGACTGTATTCTCCTGTCCTACAGTCATCCTCTCCCCTGAAATGGCTGATAACAGGGAGGCAATAGACTGTATTCTCCTGTCCTACAGTCATCCTCTCCCCGGAAATGGCTGATAACAGGGAGCAATAGACTGTATTCTCCTGTCCTACAGTCATCCTCTCCCCTGAAATGGCTGATAACAGGGAGCAATAGACTGTATTCTCCTGTCCTACAGTCATCCTCTCCCTGAAATGGCTGATAACAGGGGCAATAGACTGTATTCTCCTGTCCTACAGTCATCCTCTCCCCTGAAATGGCTGATAACAGGGAGCAATAGACTGTATTCTCCTGTCCTACAGTCATCCTCTCCCTGAAATGGCTGATAACAGGGGGCAATAGACTGTATTCTCCTGTCCTACAGTCATCCTCTCCCCTGAAATGGCTGATAACAGGGGCAATAGACTGTATTCTCCTGTCCTACAGTCATCCTCTCCCCTGAAATGGCTGATAACAGGGGGCAATAGACTGTATTCTCCTGTCCTACAGTCATCCTCTCCCCTGAAATGGCTGATAACAGGGGGCAATAGACTGTATTCTCCTGTCCTACAGTCATCCTCTCCCCTGAAATGGCTGATAACAGGGGCAATAGACTGTATTCTCCTGTCCTACAGTCATCCTCTCCCCTGAAATGGCTGATAACAGGGGGCAATAGACTGTATTCTCCTGTCCTACAGTCATCCTCTCCCCTGAAATGGCTGATAACAGGGGGCAATAGACTGTATTCTCCTGTCCTACAGTCATCCTCTCCCCTGAAATGGCTGATAACAGGGGCAATAGACTGTATTCTCCTGTCCTACAGTCATCCTCTCCCCTGAAATGGCTGATAACAGGGGGCAATAGACTGTATTCTCCTGTCCTACAGTCATCCTCTCCCCTGAAATGGCTGATAACAGGGGGCAATAGACTGTATTCTCCTGTCCTACAGTCATCCTCTCCCCTGAAATGGCTGATAACAGGGAGCAATAGACTGTATTCTCCTGTCCTACAGTCATCCTCTCCCCTGAAATGGCTGATAACAGGGGCAATAGACTGTATTCTCCTGTCCTACAGTCATCCTCTCCCCTGAAATGGCTGATAACAGGGGGCAATAGACTGTATTCTCCTGTCCTACAGTCATCCTCTCCCCTGAAATGGCTGATAACAGGGGCAATAGACTGTATTCTCCTGTCCTACAGTCATCCTCTCCCCTGAAATGGCTGATAACAGGGGCAATAGACTGTATTCTCCTGTCCTACAGTCATCCTCTCCCCTGAAATGGCTGATAACAGGGGCAATAGACTGTATTCTCCTGTCCTACAGTCATCCTCTCCCCTGAAATGGCTGATAACAGGGAGCAATAGACTGTATTCTCCTGTCCTACAGTCATCCTCTCCCCTGAAATGGCTGATAACAGGGGCAATAGACTGTATTCTCCTGTCCTACAGTCATCCTCTCCCCTGAAATGGCTGATAACAGGAGGCAATAGACTGTATTCTCCTGTCCTACAGTCATCCTCTCCCCTGAAATGGCTGATAACAGGGGGCAATAGACTGTATTCTCCTGTCCTACAGTCATCCTCTCCCCTGAAATGGCTGATAACAGGGGGCAATAGACTGTATTCTCCTGTCCTACAGTCATCCTCTCCCCTGAAATGGCTGATAACAGGGGCAATAGACTGTATTCTCCTGTCCTACAGTCATCCTCTCCCCTGAAATGGCTGATAACAGGGGCAATAGACTGTATTCTCCTGTCCTACAGTCATCCTCTCCCCTGAAATGGCTGATAACAGGGGCAATAGACTGTATTCTCCTGTCCTACAGTCATCCTCTCCCCTGAAATGGCTGATAACAGGGGCAATAGACTGTATTCTCCTGTCCTACAGTCATCCTCTCCCCTGAAATGGCTGATAACAGGGGGCAATAGACTGTATTCTCCTGTCCTACAGTCATCCTCTCCCTGAAATGGCTGATAACAGGGGCAATAGACTGTATTCTCCTGTCCTACAGTCATCCTCTCCTCTGAAATGGCTGATAACAGGGGCAATAGACTGTATTCTCCTGTCCTACAGTCATCCTCTCCCCTGAAATGGCTGATAACAGGGGGCAATAGACTGTATTCTCCTGTCCTACAGTCATCCTCTCCCTCTGAAATGGCTGATAACAGGGGGCAATAGACTGTATTCTCCTGTCCTACAGTCATCCTCTCCCCCTGAAATGGCTGATAACAGGGGCAATAGACTGTATTCTCCTGTCCTACAGTCATCCTCTCCCCTGAAATGGCTGATAACAGGGGGCAATAGACTGTATTCTCCTGTCCTACAGTCATCCTCTCCCCTGAAATGGCTGATAACAGGGGCAATAGACTGTATTCTCCTGTCCTACAGTCATCCTCTCCCTGAAATGGCTGATAACAGGAGGCAATAGACTGTATTCTCCTGTCCTACAGTCATCCTCTCCCCTGAAATGGCTGATAACAGGGGGCAATAGACTGTATTCTCCTGTCCTACAGTCATCCTCTCCCCCTGAAATGGCTGATAACAGGGGGCAATAGATTGTATTCTCCTGTCCTACAGTCATCCTCTCCCCTGAAATGGCTGATAACAGGGGCAATAGACTGTATTCTCCTGTCCTACAGTCATCCTCTCCCCTGAAATGGCTGATAACAGGGGGCAATAGACTGTATTCTCCTGTCCTACAGTCATCCTCTCCCCTGAAATGGCTGATAACAGGGGGCAATAGACTGTATTCTCCTGTCCTACAGTCATCCTCTCCCCTGAAATGGCTGATAACAGGGGGCAATAGACTGTATTCTCCTGTCCTACAGTCATCCTCTCCCCTGAAATGGCTGATAACAGGGGGCAATAGACTGTATTCTCCTGTCCTACAGTCATCCTCTCCCCTGAAATGGCTGATAACAGGGGGCAATAGACTGTATTCTCCTGTCCTACAGTCATCCTCTCCCCTGAAATGGCTGATAACAGGGGCAATAGACTGTATTCTCCTGTCCTACAGTCATCCTCTCCCCTGAAATGGCTGATAACAGGGGCAATAGACTGTATTCTCCTGTCCTACAGTCATCCTCTCCCCTGAAATGGCTGATAACAGGGGGCAATAGATTGTATTCTCCTGTCCTACAGTCATCCTCTCCCCTGAAATGGCTGATAACAGGGGGCAATAGACTGTATTCTCCTGTCCTACAGTCATCCTCTCCCCTGAAATGGCTGATAACAGGGAGCAATAGACTGTATTCTCCTGTCCTACAGTCATCCTCTCCCCTGAAATGGCTGATAACAGGGGCAATAGACTGTATTCTCCTGTCCTACAGTCATCCTCTCCCCTGAAATGGCTGATAACAGGGAGCAATAGACTGTATTCTCCTGTCCTACAGTCATCCTCTCCCCTGAAATGGCTGATAACAGGGGGCAATAGACTGTATTCTCCTGTCCTACAGTCATCCTCTCCCCTGAAATGGCTGATAACAGGGGCAATAGACTGTATTCTCCTGTCCTACAGTCATCCTCTCCCCTGAAATGGCTGATAACAGGAGGCAATAGACTGTATTCTCCTGTCCTACAGTCATCCTCTCCCCTGAAATGGCTGATAACAGGGGGCAATAGACTGTATTCTCCTGTCCTACAGTCATCCTCTCCCCTGAAATGGCTGATAACAGGGGGCAATAGACTGTATTCTCCTGTCCTACAGTCATCCTCTCCCCTGAAATGGCTGATAACAGGGGCAATAGACTGTATTCTCCTGTCCTACAGTCATCCTCTCCCCTGAAATGGCTGATAACAGGGGGCAATAGACTGTATTCTCCTGTCCTACAGTCATCCTCTCCCCTGAAATGGCTGATAACAGGGAGCAATAGACTGTATTCTCCTGTCCTACAGTCATCCTCTCCCCTGAAATGGCTGATAACAGGGGGCAATAGACTGTATTCTCCTGTCCTACAGTCATCCTCTCCCTGAAATGGCTGATAACAGGGGCAATAGACTGTATTCTCCTGTCCTACAGTCATCCTCTCCCCTGAAATGGCTGATAACAGGGAGCAATAGACTGTATTCTCCTGTCCTACAGTCATCCTCTCCCCTGAAATGGCTGATAACAGGGAGCAATAGACTGTATTCTCCTGTCCTACAGTCATCCTCTCCCCTGAAATGGCTGATAACAGGGGGCAATAGACTGTATTCTCCTGTCCTACAGTCATCCTCTCCCCTGAAATGGCTGATAACAGGGGCAATAGACTGTATTCTCCTGTCCTACAGTCATCCTCTCCCTGAAATGGCTGATAACAGGGGGCAATAGACTGTATTCTCCTGTCCTACAGTCGTCCTCTCCTGGTTGTGCTCCACCGCTGATGTAGGTCCAGGGCTGACGTCTGCTGTACTTGGATCTTGAAGATTCTCACAATCCTGCAGAGATGGATGAAATGCCTACAACTGTACGGAAGGTAATAAAGAGGCATGAAGGGTACCAGCCAGTGTAATGTATATATGGGGGGGGCGGGGGGGGGGGGGGGGTCAGGCCTGTAGGAGCAGAAGACTAAAACTGCAATCTACTCCACAACTCCATGTACAGACTATGTAACCAGCAGAATAGGTGAGTGTAGCTCTGGAGTATAAGTACATGAGGTAAGAGAAGAATGCAGCTCTGGAGGTGAATCGGAGTATGACATGTGGTAATGTAGTGAAAAGAGTGCAACTCTGGAGGTGACTGGAGCGTGAGGACTTGACCGGTAACGAAAAGAATGCAGGTCTGGGGGGTGAGTGGAGTATAAGGACATGAGGTAAGAGTGCAGCTCTGGAGGTGACTGGAGTGAGACATGTTGGTGGTCTGTATTTATTGGAGCTGGCGTTGTCTTTAGCGTGACGCTGATCACGTGACCGCCCACTGCTGCCTCGGTAGGTCCCGGTCCGGTTTGGTGCAGGGGAGGGTCGGGGCGTTGCCTCCACCAGACAGGTTTGTGGAGGTTGACATGTTGGCTGCAGAGATCTGTGGGGCGAGCGATGGCGCTCTGGCCCCGCACTGTCTGAGCACCGGGGGCCCGTCTGATGGCGGCGTACAGGTCGCTCCGGCACCGCACCAGCTTCTCACTCATCACCAGGGAAAGCTGGGTGACAAACAAATATGGCCGCCCTCTGGTCGCTCTGGGAGCGCCGTTCTGTCACATGACTGACACGGATGTGACGGCGGCAGATCAATACCGTATTACAGAACCGCTGGCGGACGCTGAGGTGCCAGAAATCGTTGGTTGTAAGCTGGCAGCCATGACTGAGGGCGACCCCTCCCCCCTGCTGTGGACAACGCTAACAACCAATCAGAGAGCAGGATGTTGGGACACTGGGGGCAGCTGAGGACAGAACGTATTGCTTCCAGCGCCGGCCGCCATGTTGTAAACAGTGGAGCAGGAAGGGTTACGGCAAGGACCTCAGCCGCCCCCAGCATCCTGTGCTCTGATTGGGGTGAGGGGCCACAGCCTCACCTGTTACAATGTATCAGTCTGGATACATTGTAACAAACCCTCAGCTGTGACAAGCAGTACATGACTCAGAATTGTCTGACAGCAAGCAGAGATCTGAAACTAATGCACTATGGTCCACATTGCGCACCACCAGTCTGAAACCCAATGGTTGTGAAACTACAACTCCCAGCATGCTCCATTCACTTCTAAGGAAGCTCCAAGAGTGGAGTCAGGGTGCATGCTGAGAGTTGTAGTTTCATATCAACTGTAGGACACGCCCCGCCCTGATTGATGCGGACGGGACACCGATCGGCAGCTACCAGACACTGGCCCTTTAAGAAAACCTCACCCCATAAAACCGGGTGTCGCCCTGTGAGTAGTCTACTGACCCCCAACATTAGCTGAGGGGGGTCCTCGGAAGCTGGACACCTGCTGGGAGTGGTAGTCTCCTTCCTCCGTTTGTGACATCTGGGACTGAGCAAACAAGGAAGAATCCAGAAGACGCGCCGTCCACGGCGACACGCAGGCTCCGCCCACAGCGAGCCAGGCCACCTCCTGCCTGGATGCATTGTAACAAACCCTCAGCGGTGCTTTCATGGTGACCTTTAATGAAGTCTCCAGAACATCTCTGCATAGCTCGGGGGCGTCCCCCGCAGAGCGCGAGGCCGGACACCGCACTGCGCACGCCCCCTCCTCCTCCTCCGCTTTATACATTTTACATGATTGGAAACCGTCCCCATAAAATCCAGAGCAATAAATACACCCGATGCAAGACGCCCCTCCAGGGCAGCGCGGCGGGGGGTCGCCCCCTTCTCTGTAGTAAAAATAGACTTGTGCTGGTGCTCCGGGGAGGCGAGCCGCCACCGCCGAGGCGCGCAGGGCGTCAGTTGGTGTCCATACAGTCCAAGTCCTGCTGTCGCTCCTGGTCCCCGAGGACGTCCTCAGTGGGGGGCGAGCCAAGAGAAGCCGCCGGGGACGAGGCCTTGAAGCCGCTGCTGCTGCCGCCGCCATCTTGTCTCTGGTAGAACAGCACGTACGCCGCTTTTGTCTGCAAGGACAGAGGAAGAACCATTAGGACAGATTTGGGGGGGGGGGGGGGGGGGGGGGGGGGCTCGTATTTCTAGCTCCCTTTTCCATTTAAGATATCTGCTTGCTGTCTGTGAATGGGAACTTTCCAGCAGCGTCTAGTCCTGTGGGGGCACAGCAGAGGCCTCAACCCTGGAATGTTACCATTCACTGTCAGCAAGCAGAAATCCTGAATATGGTGAGGAAGGGAAGCAGAGTCTACGAGAAGGTGGCAGCACGCCTCCTAATACCACGTACAATGAAGATGGCCGCCGCGGTGAGCCCGCCAGACGTCACCAGGGTCATGTGACACCTACCACAATCTGATCCTCGGAAGCCGGGGAAACGCTGCTGTCATCAAAGTAATACCACTGCTGCGTCTCCTGATTCTTCGCATACGCCGTGTCTGCGGGGACAGGACAAGCGGGGGTCAGCACACAACATGGCAGACGAGGGGCCCCGACACCAACCTACGCGGTACTCACAATGGCCGCCGCCCATGCCTCCATAGTGATTGGAAACAGCCACAAGGTCATAGACGTAGGGTCCGGCCGTGGGATCGCAGACAAACTCGGACATGTTCAGGTTTCTGGAACACAAGGGGTTAAAGGGGTAAGAGCGCACAGGAGCCGCAGCGCCGGGGATCGCGCTGAAGCCGCCCTCACCTGATGGGGAACTCCACCACCGCGTCCAGCTTGTCCCGCCAGTAGCGGTTATACGAAAAGCGCTTTAAATGCACCACAAGGATTTTTGGCAACGACCAGAGGTCAAACTTTTTGGTGGCCCTCTGATGCTTCCGGCAGTTCGGGCAGTACCTGGAGTAAAGAAAGGGGGTGAGGCAGCGGCTCACAGGGGGCCCCCCGCACAGGTCAGAGGCTCACAGGGGGCCCCCCGCACAGGTCAGAGGCTCACAGGGGGCCCCCCGCACAGGTCAGAGGCTCACAGGGGGCCCCCCGCACAGGTCAGAGGCTCACAGGGGGCCCCCCGCACAGGTCAGAGGCTCACAGGGGGCCCCCCGCACAGGTCAGAGGCTCACCAGGGGGCCCCCCGCACAGGTCAGAGGCTCACCAGGGGGCCCCCCGCACAGGTCAGAGGCTCACCAGGGGGCCCCCCGCACAGGTCAGAGGCTCACCAGGGGGCCCCCCGCACAGGTCAGAGGCTCACCAGGGGGCCCCCCGCACAGGTCAGAGGCTCACCAGGGGGCCCCCCGCACAGGTCAGAGGCTCACCAGGGGGCCCCCCGCACAGGCCAGAGGCTCACAGGGGGCCCCCCGCACAGGTCAGAGGCTCACAGGGGGCCCCCCGCACAGGCCAGAGGCTCACAGGGGGCCCCCCGCACAGGTCAGAGGCTCACCAGGGGTCGTGCTCTCCCAGCACCTCCGTCTTGGTGAAGAGCTGGATGCAGTCTCTCAGCGCCACCGTCATCTTCTTCTTCTGCGGCTGCATCATGGACTCGTGTTTATCGAAGGCCTGTGCAGGAAACAAGAGGTCACAGGGGCCAGGACCCGAAGAAATGACTACAACCCCCAACATGTGGCGCTCGCACTCACCTCTGCCTCCTGCTCATCGTAACACAACTTCTTAGTCTCCGTGTCCCAGTCAATGGCCACCGTGGAATAAGCTGAGAAAGATCAGACAACAGCATCACAATGAGGGGCAAGGAACAGGGGGAGGCCGCTCCGACACCCGCCTCCCCCGGCCCTAGACGGCTGGGGCTCCAGGAGCTCTGCACACTCACAGGTCAGTTTCAGGAAGGCGCCCTCGGCCGGCATGCTGCCCACGTCGGACGTGGCGTACGAGTTCACAAGGCTGAAGCAGAAGAGCCTCTTGCGCGCGTCCTGGGCTTTCTTTGGCATTTTATTGCATGGACTACAACCCTCAGAGTTCTCGTCCTCCACGCTATCGTCTGATTGGCCATTGGACTCATCGGGGGACGACGACTCCTGCTCTTCATGTTCCTCCTGATGATCCATTTCCTCAACTTGAAAACAAAGTACAGAATATAATCCTGCGCCGAGCAGGAGGTGCTGCGTACGGCCGACGAGCGGTGACTCAGCCTTACCGTCATACATCCCGTTGGAGCCATTGCACGCCGCGGCGTCACTGGACGGGCAGGAGTACTCCTCCGGTGATGGCGCCTTCACATAACGTCTGCAGAGAAGACACAACACGTGAGGCCACGCCCCGGCAGAGGCCAGCCCCGTGACCTCCTCCGCCCCCCCCCCCCGAGCAGAGGCCAGCCCCCGTGACCTCCTCCGCCCCCCCCCCCCCACCCCGGAGCAGAGGCCAGCCCCCGTGACCTCCTCCGCCCCCCCCCCCCCCGAGCAGGGGCCAGCCCCCGTGACCTCAGCCCTCCCCCGAGCAGAGGCCAGCCCCGTGACCTCCTCCTCCCCCCCCCCGAGCAGAGGCCAGCCCTATGACGACCTCCTCTCCCCTCCCGAGCAGAGGCCAGCCCCGTGACCTCCGACCCCCCCCCCCCCCGAGTAGAGGCCAGCCCCGTGACCTCCGCCCCCCCTCCCGAGCAGAGGCCAGCCCCGTGACCTCCGCCCCCCCCCGAGCAGAGGCCCAGCCCCGTGACCTCAGCCCACCCCCCCCCCCCCGAGCAGAGGCCAGCCCCGTGACCTCCTCCCCCGCCCCCCGAGTAGAGGCCAGCCCCGTGACCTCCGCCCCCCCCCCTCCCGAGCAGAGGCCAACCCCGTGACCTCCGCCCCCCCCCCCCCCCCGAGCAGAGGCCAGCCCCCGTGACCTCCTCCGCCCCCCCCCCCCCGAGCAGAGGCCAGCCCCCGTGACCTCAGCCCTCCCCCGAGCAGAGGCCAGCCCCGTGACCTCCTCCTCCCCCCCCCCGAGCAGAGGCCAGCCCTATGACGACCTCCTCTCCCCTCCCGAGCAGAGGCCAGCCCCGTGACCTCCGCCCCCCCCCCCCCCCCCGAGTAGAGGCCAGCCCCGTGACCTCCGCCCCCCCCTCCCGAGCAGAGGCCAGCCCCGTGACCTCCGCCCCCCCCCCGAGCAGAGGCCAGCCCCGTGACCTCAGCCCGCCCCCGAGCAGAGGCCAGCCCCGTGACCTCAGCCCGCCCCCCCCCCCCCGAGCAGAGGCCCAGCCCCGTGACCTCCTCCCCCGCCCCCCGAGTAGAGGCCAGCCCCGTGACGACCTCCTCTCCCGAGCAGAGGCCAGCCCCGTGACCTCCGCCCCCCCCCCGAGCAGAGGCCAGCCCCCGTGCCCCCCCCCCCCCCCCCCGAGCAGAGGCCAGCCCCGTGACCTCCGCCCCCCCCCCCCCCCCCGAGCAGCGGCCAGCCGCGGGCCCCCCCCCCCGAGCAGAGGCCAGCCCCGTGACCCCAGACAGCCTCTGTCCTGCAAGCCACTTACTGGATCCTCTCCAGGATGAGGTTGTACAGCATGTCCGCTGTCAGCTTCTGCCTGGGCACAGAGATGAGGAGCGGCTGCCCGAACAGGATGGTGCCTGCCGCGCTGCTCTGACGGAATCGTCTTTCCCGGAAGCAGATGGGTAAAGTCAGCCACTCCGAATCCGAGCCCCGCGGAGACTTCACTTCATACCTGCAGCAAACAACAGAGGGAATGAGGAGACCCCAGAAGGATTAGGTATAGGGGGGGGGGTCAGCGGCTGACACTAGGGCGCCCCCCGGTGGCCGGCAGTACACACGTACACGAACAGGTCGTCGCGCTCCATGATGTGACTGAGCATTTCATCCGTCTGGAAGATCTTGTGGAAGCGATGATTGTACACATCAGTCACCACCATCTGCGGAGAGAAGAGGTGCAGGTGAGGGCGCTGCGGGGCCGGCAGGTGAGGGCGCTGCGGGGCCGGCAGGTGAGGGCGCTGCGGGGCCGGCAGGTGAGGGCGCTGCGGGGCCGGCAGGTGAGGGCGCTGCGGGGGCGGCAGGTGAGGGGGCTGCGGGGCCGAGCGGCGGGGGCTGCGGGGCCGAGCGGCGGGGGCTGCAGCACTTACGTTTTCAGCAGGCACTCCGGACAGCTTGGCGAGCGCAGAGCACAAGTCAGAGACCGCCCCCATTTTAGGCACAACCAATCGATACTGCACAGGAGAGAAGAGCCGATGTCAGAGGAGATGCGTGCCGCAGCATGCATGTCACATGTCACACATGAACTCACCTGGGTGGGCTTACACTGGGGGTCTGCACGCACCAGAAACACTTCCATGGTGCGGTCCTTCTTCATGGGGAGGGGGAGGGTGAGATAACAGAAGGGGTCGAAGGTGACAGACACCTTGGAGCATTCAGGACACACGAGCGTTGACTTGAAGAGGCCGTGAAAGATGTCTACGATGATTGAGTTGTTCCTCCGCAGGTGATTGTCCCACGCCTCAGTCGCTACCACCTGAGGAGGATGGGAGTGAGTGTGCGACCAACAACATTCCCCCGCCCGCCCAAAGAGCGCGCCCCCACATACTGAGTCCGGCCGCCCATTAGCGTCTTTCAGCTCCAGGTACGGCTTCTTCTTGACTCTGTTGAGATCCTCGTGCAGACCGTCCAGAAGAAAGGCCAGGAGCTCCTGAGAGTCCTGCTGCTGGTACCCCGAGAACTGCGGAGCGAAGCGGCCCACCTGCGTCTGGGGGGACACAAGACTGCAGAGCTGACCTCTGACTGCTGCACACAACAAGCAAAAGCTCCTATAGTGGAGTGAGATGCAAGATTTCAGCTCTGAAGCCAACAAATAGTGAGTGCAGCTCTGGAGTATAATACAGGATGTAACTCAGGATCAGTACAGGATAAGTAATGTATGTACACAGTGACTGCACCAGCAGAATAGTGAGTGCAGCTCTGGGGTATAATACAGGATGTAACTCAGGATCAGTACAGGATAAGTAATGTATGTACACAGTGACTGCACCAGCAGAATAGTGAGTGCAGCTCTGGAGTATAATACAGGATGTAACTCAGGATCAGTGCAGGATAAGTAATGTATTTACACAGTGACTGCACCAGCAGAATAGTGAGTGCAGCTCTGGAGTATACTACAGGATGTAACTCAGGATCAGTACAGGATAAGTAATGTATGTACACAGTGACTGCACCAGCAGAATAGTGAGTGCAGCTCTGGAGTATAATACAGGATGTAACTCAGGATCAGTACAAGATAAGTAATGTATGTATACAGTGACTGCACCAGCAGAATAGTGAGTGCAGCTCTGGAGTATAATACAGGATGTAACTCAGGATCAGTACAGGATAAGTAATGTATGTACACAGTGACTGCACCAGCAGAATAGTGAGTGCAGCTCTGGAGGATAATACAGGATGTAACTCAGGATCAGTACAGGATAAGTAATGTATGTACACAGTGACTGCACCAGCAGAATAGTGAGTGCAGCTCTGGAGTATAATACAGGATGTAACTCAGGATCAGTACAGGATAAGTAATGTATGTACACAGTGACTGCACCAGCAGAATAGTGAGTGCAGCTCTGGAGTATAATACAGGATGTAACTCAGGATCAGTACAGGATAAGTAATGTATATACACAGTGACTGCACCAGCAGAATAGTGAGCGCAGCTCTGGAGTATAATACAGGATGTAACCCAGGATCAGTACAGGATAAGTAATGTATGTACACAGGGACTGCACCAGCAGAATAGTGAGTGCAGCTCTGGAGTATAATACAGGATGTAACTCAGGATCAGTACAGGATAAGTAATGTATGTACACAGGGACTGCACCAGCAGAATAGTGAGTGCAGCTCTGGAGTATAATACAGGATGTAACTCAGGATCAGAATAGTGAGTGCAGCTCTGAAGCCGCTCACAGCCATGGGTTATCTTACCTTGAACATGCGTGGAGCCACATAGGAATGCTCCCCGGACCAGATCTGGCGTATCAGCTCGGCGTAGGCGGTGGCGATCTCTCCCTTCATCCCCAGAGGATTGTCCCTGTTTATCTCGTCCTTGTAGTCATCAGTCAGGAAGTACTCGGTCAGGGGGGGGGTGTTACTCAAACACTGGAACACACAGGACACTAATCAGGATGGAGCCCAGGTACCAAACGCAGGCGATATTCCCAGCGTCCCCTGCGAGCCCCCGTCTGGAGGAGTGGCACTGAGTGCAGCAGGGGCGCGAGGGGTGCTGTCCACAGACACGGCTGAGGGGCGGCCATTATCTTCCGCTTCATACGTGGTGGGTGACCTACCTGCAAAGCAGAGTTCATGAAACACGTGTTCCCGAGATTGCTGAGACCGCAGAGACCGGGCTTACTGGAGGGATCCCTGTAACTGTATGAGCTGTAAGACGAGCCGTACCCCCTGGAAGGAGGAAGAAGCGTTACCCGGGAGCATCCTCCTCACAGCTCTGCATTCCTCCGGAGCAGGGGTGTGTGAGGATACCCCCATTAATCTACAAGCCAATGCAATGAGAAAAGTCGCACCAAGGCCTAGAGGCCCTTACAGGAGCCCCGGGGTACATGACCACCCCTCACATCAGCCCGCTATTCTAGGCTGGGGACTCACCCTTTGGCCAGGCTGGGGCTGTTCAGCCCATAGGTGCCCCCGCTGTCCCCATTGGTGATGGGAGAGGATGAGGACGGGGACGAGGAGTAGGCGCTGGAGGACTTCCCGGAGGTAGAATAGCTTCTACTGGTTGCAGTGCTGGCCCTGTGGGGGGAACAGAAGATGAGAGGAGCCGGGGGCGGATAGGACCCTCCGCTACATGTGGCCCTCACTCACTTGGTCTGCGGCTGCCGGGGCCACGTACCGTCCGCGTTCCTCTGTTCTATAACCAGAATCTATGGAGAAGCAAAGAGCCAGTTACCGGCGGACCGCCCGGGGCTGGGGCTCCAGTCAGCGCTGCGGCCATTACCTGCCCCTGGTAGAGTCCGGCGTCCTGCACCGTGTTGTCGGGCTTGGTGAGCTGCTCGAAGGTGTTTGTCATGTACTTATTCCACAGCCGGGTCTCCTTATTGGCCGGAATAGAGAAGACGCTTCTCATCTCCTTCTCGATGGACTCTGCAGAGACAGATGGTGGAGGGGCTCAACTCCAGACGTGTGGGAGAGAGGATCGGGGCGATTCTAACCTGGGAGGCAGGGTTCAGGGTGTATGACCTGGGAGGCAGGGTTCAGGGGTGGGGGGGCTCTACTCTGGGCGGCAGGGTTCAGGGGGGGCTCTACAATGGGTGGTAGGGTTTTAGGGGGGTAGGTGGGGTTGTCAGGGTGTATAACCTGGAAGGCAGGGTTCAGGGGGGCTCTACTCTGGGCGGCAGGGTTCAGGGGGGGCTCTACTCTGGGCGGCAGGGTTCAGGGGGGGCTCTACTCTGGGCGGCAGGGTTCAGGGGGGGGGCTCTACAATGGGTGGTAGGGTCAGGGTGTATAACCTGGGAGGCAGGGTTCAGGGGGGGCTCTACTCTGGGCGGCAGGGTTCAGGGGGGGGCTCTACAATGGGTGGTAGGGTCAGGGTGTATAACCTGGGAGGCAGGGATTAAGGGTGTATGACCTGGGAGGCAGGGATTAAGGGTGTATGACCTGGATGGCAGGGTTTGGGGGGGGTTGTCAGGCTGTATGACCTTGGAGGTAGGGTTCTGGGGGACTCTACAATGGGTGGTAGGGTTTTTGGGGGGGGGGGGGGGGAAGGGGGGCTCTACTCTGGGCGGCAGGGTTCAGGGGGGGCTCTACTCTGGGCGGCAGGGTTCAGGGGGGGCTCTACTCTGGGCGGCAGGGTTCATGGTGTATGACCTGGAAGGCAGGGTTCATGGTGTATGACCTGGAAGGCAGGGTTCAGGGGGGGCTCTACTCTGGGCGGCAGGGTTCAGGGGGGGGGGGGGGCTCTACAATGGGTGGTAGGGTCAGGGTGTATAACCTGGGAGGCAGGGTTCAGGGGGGGCTCTACTCTGGGCGGCAGGGTTCAGGGGGGGGGGGGGGGCTCTACAATGGGTGGTAGGGTGTATAACCTGGGAGGCAGGGTTCAGGGTGTATGACCTGGGAGGCAGGGATTAAGGGTGTATGACCTGGGAGGCAGGGTTCAGGGGGGGCTCTACTCTGGATGGCAGGGTGTATAACCTGGGAGGTAGAGTTCTGGGGGGGGGGGGGCTCTACAATGGGTGGTAGGGTTTTAGGGGGGTAGGTGGGGTTGTCAGGGTGTATAACCTGGAAGGCGGGGTTCAGGGGGGCTCTACTCTGGATGGCAGGGTTTGGGGGGGGGTGTCAGGCTGTATGACCTGGGAGGTAGGGTTCTGGGGGACTCTACAATGGGTGGTAGGGTTTTTGGGGGGGGGGGGAGGGGGGGCCAGGGTGTATAACCTGGGAGGTAGGGTTCCTGGGGGGGGGGGGGGGCTCTACAATGGGTGGTAGGGTGTATAACCTGGGAGGCAGGGTTCTGGGGGGAGCTCTACTCTGGACGGCAGGGTTCGGGGGGCACGACCTGGGAGGTAGAGTTCTGGGGGGGGGGGGGGGGGGGGGGGGGGCTCTACAATGGGTGGTGGGGCCAGGGTGTATAACCTGGGAGGTAGGGTTCTGGGGGGCTCTACAATGGGTGGTAGGGTGTATAACCTGGGAGGTAGGGTTCTGGGGGGAGCTCTACTCTGGACGGCAGGGTTCGGGGGGCACGAGGCCCCGGCTCTCACCTATCGTGTCGGCTTTGCTGAAGTGCCGGGTCACCACGTTGTCCAGGTCGCTGTTCTCGCACAGCTTCAGCTCGATGAGGTAAACCTCCACCTTGCAATGCTTAACGAACATGCCGTGCTCCACCACCTGCAGCAAAACGGGGGATCACAACCAGCTTCACCCCCCACCCCCCCGGAGCCAGTGCTGGGGCCACCTACCTTCCTGACTATAGGCCTCTGGCATGGGACGCTGCCGTACCAGCTCATCAGCTTGCTCCAGGCCTCGGCCGGCACCAGCACGTAGTCCAGCTCATCAATCAGGTGCTCCTTCAATACCTGAGTATCGGCATCTGGAGGGACACAGAGCGGGTGAGATCTCCTGCTGCAGCGCGGCCGCCCAGGGAACGCCCCCACCATTACTCTACCGGCAAACAATCCGGAATTATCCACAGGTCCCGGGAAGAGATTGCTTTCCCCCACATTGTACACGTCCCACGAGTCAAACCCGACGTATTTCTTCCACTGCTTGAACCAGCGGCTGTCCACAAGATACCTGAAAAACAGCAAGAACCAGAAGAGCGGGTCACACGCGTGCAGACATGGAACACGGCAAAACGCAGCACATTCAGTGATGTCACACGACTGATCCAGGAGGTAATATATTGCATATGCTGGGCCTCCTTCGCTTCAGCGCGCGGTCCTCCGGTGGTGGTGGTGACCGTCTCCTCCTCCTCCTGTCCTCCGGTGGTGGCCTCCTCCGCCTCCTCCTCCTGTTCCGGTCCTCCGGTGGTGGTGGTGGCCTCCTCCTCCTGTCCTGGTCCTCCGGTGGTGGCCTCCTCCTCCTCCTCTTCTTCCTCCTCCTCCTCCTCCAGTGGTGGCCTCCTCCTCTTCCTCCTCCTCCAGTGGTGGCCTCCTCCTCCTCCTCCTCCAGTGGTGGCCTCCTCCTCCTCCTCCTCCAGTGGTGGCCTCCTCCTCTTCTTCTTCCTCCTCAGTGGTGGCCTCCGCCTGTCCCGGTCCTCCAGTGGTGGCCTCCTCCAGTGGTGGCCTCTTCCTCCTCCTCTTCTTCCTCCAGTGGTGGCCTCCTCCTCCTCCAGTGGTGGCCTTCTCCTCCTCTTCTTCCTCCAGTGGTGGCCTCCTCCTCCTCTTCTTCCTCCTCAGTGGTGGCCTCCGCCTGTCCCGGTCCTCCAGTGGTGGCCTCCTCCTCCTCTTCTTCCTCCAGTGGTGGCCTCCTCCTCCTCCTGTCCCGGTCCTCCGGTGGTGGCCTCCTCCTCCTCCAGTGGTGGCCGCCTCCTCCTCCTCCTCCTCCAGTGGTGGCCTCCTCCTCCTCCAGTGGTGGCCTCCTCCTCCTGTCCCGGTCCTCCGGTGGTGGCCTCCTCCTCCTGTCCCGGTCCTCCGGTGGTGGCCTCCTCCTGTCCCAGTCCTCCGGTGGTGGCCTAGGCCCATGACACAGCACTGTTACCCCGCCGCCCCGGTGCTCGGGCCTGTCCCCCGCTCACCATTCGTCCCCCTTCTTCAGCGGCGCCTTCAGCAGCTCCCCCAGCTCGTTCTTCTGGCTCTCAGGGTCCGGGTGGCTGTTACCTTCGGGCGCCGGTGACGGGGTGCGGGCTGCTCGGTGCGGCTGTACCGGGCCCGGATCTCCTCCACCTCCCCCCTCCGCCATAACTGCAAGAACACTACGGGGTCGCGCACGTTCTCACCGCTCCCTGACGTCACAGCGTAACGTGCGCGTACACGACCGAAACCGAGCCGCTCAAGGCCAAGGGCGGCCGAGCACGTGACTGGAGTTCTGAGTCTTGTTACTGCGCAGGCGGCGTAAGGACTACGACATGATGGCGCCGGCCCGGTATCACGTGATCTCCCAGTGAGGGAGAGGAGCAGTTTCCGGGAGTGATTGAGGACAGAGCCCGGGCTCAGACTGGACGCCATGTTCTGGGGAGAGTTGGTGGTTCTCATCCGCGGGATAAGCCGTGCATACCCCTTTAATACAAGTCGGCAGTTTTCATCTTTATCCAGGCTAATATTCTCATTGGTGGTCCGGAGCAGTGAAGGGTTAATGGTGGCCTCCCCGGTGGTCCGGGGCAGTGAAGGGGTTAATGGTGGCCTCCCCGGTGGTCCGGGGCAGTGAAGGGGTTAATGTGGCCTCCCCGGTGGTCCGACACAGTGAAGGGGTTAATGGTAGCCTCCCCGGTGGTCCGGGGCAGTGAAGGGGTTAATGGTGGCCTCCCCGGTGGTCTGTGACAGTGAAGGGGTTAATGATGGCCTCTCCGGTGGTCCGGGGCAGTGAAGGGGTTAATGGTGGCCTCCCCGGTGGTCCGGGGCAGTGAAGGGGTTAATGGTGGCCTCCCCGGTGGTCCGGGGCAGTGAAGGGGTTAATGTGGCCTCCCCGGTGGTCCGGGGCAGTGAAGGGGTTAATGTGGCCTCCCCGGTGGTCCGGCGCAGTGAAGGGGTTAATGGTGGTCTGGGGCAGTGAAGGGGCTAATGGTGGCCTCCCCGGTGGTCCGGGGCAGCGAAGGGGTTAATGGTGGCCTCCCCGGTGGTCCGGGGCAGCGAAGGGGTTAATGGTGGCCTCCCCGGTGGTCCGGGGCAGTGAAGGGGACGCCTCACACGTAGGTTTATTTCTGGCATTTTACTCTTGTGGGTTTTTTTTGTGCGGTGTTTTCGCCGGACACACGATCGTTTTTTGCGCCACCTTCGGAGCGCTGGCGATGAGATGCTCTGTGTGCAAAACGCACCACAAAAACACGTGGACAACAAAAAATCCCTGGTGGCTCCCTACGTGTCACGTGTGCGGTCCGCTTCACATGACCACATGGTAACGCCCACCAGACTCAGAGTCCTGGACACACCCCCAGCAGTTGGCGTGTCACAGCATCATGTGACTGAGGTCCCTCCCCCTCTCCGGCACATGCGCAGTGCAGTTGGGTTACATACAGCGCACACGTCGCTCTGCTGATGCCTGACACTATTATATCGGTGGAGGCCGCGGCTACACCAAGAACCGCTCGTCCTCCCAGAGCTGCAGTTCACCGGAGACACCAGCAGGTGGCAGCAGACACCACGTTTGCCCTTGTTTGTATTCTGCAAAGTGCCCAGCAGATGGCAGCGCCTCAGACCGTTCACACATGGAGGCTCCGCCTGTCACAACTGTAGGTCACACACAGGACAGCTCAGTGAGTGCAGCTCTGGAGGTGACTGGAGTGTAAGACATAGAACTGCAGCTCTGTGTGCAACGAGTATAAAACATGCTAGCTTGCTTGTGCTGCAGCTGTGGATGTTATTAGAGTGTAAGCTCTGCTCTCCCTGGTACCACAGCTTTGGGTGTGATTAGAGTGTATTCTCTGCTCTCCCTTCTGTTGCAGCTCTGCATGTGATTAGAGTGTAAGCTCTGCTCTCGCTGCAGCTCTGGATGTGATTAGAGTGTACGCCCTTGTATCCAGGATTGGATACTATGGAAGCTGCGCCCTGACGGCCAGTGTGGAGCAGGGTCTGTGTACGGCAGGTGCCCCTGACCCGGGCACTTAGCAGGCAGTGGCGCCGTTTCGTCCGGTCGCTCTGATAAGCGCCGTTTCCTCAGATAGCAGAGTTTGTTCTTCTCCGGGCTTTGTGTCCTTGGCATCCTGGGGGGTGGGGTGAAGCTTCGTCACCTTGTGTCACCCATCAGACCCGGCAGGACGGGGAGCAGGGCGCCCCCTGTGTAGGGTTCAGGGGTCCGTGGGGGTCACTTTCAGACCGCCCCTCCTTTCTATGTCAGGGTCACCGGCCCTAAAATGTTCCCTTGGAGACGTCTGCCACAACGTAAGAAGCACAGAGGTCACATGTGGCGTCCTGCACCCCCCCCCCACATGTGGCGTCCTGCGCCCCCCCCCAACATGTGGCGTCCTGCACCCCCCGGACACATGTGGCGTCCTGCACCCCCCGGACACATGTGGCGGCCTGCACCCCCCCCCCCACATGTGGCGTCCTGCACCCCCCGGACACGTGTGGCGTCCTGCACCCCCCGGACACGTGTGGCGTCCTGCACCCCCCGGACACGTGTTGCGTCCTGCACCCCCCGGACACGTGTGGCGTCCTGCACCCCCCGGACACGTGTGGCGTCCTGCACCCCCCGGACACGTGTGGCGTCCTGCACCCCCCGGACACGTGTGGCGTCCTGCACCCCCCGGACACGTGTGGCGTCCTGCACCCCCCGGACACGTGTGGCGTCCTGCACCCCCCGGACACGTGTGGCGGCCTGCACCCCCCGGACACGTGTGGCGTCCTGCACCCCCCCGGACACGTGTGGCGTCCTGCACCCCCCCGGACACGTGTGGCGTCCTGCACCCCCCCGGACACGTGTGGCGTCCTGCACCCCCCCGGACACGTGTGGCGTCCTGCACCCCCCCGGACACGTGTGGCGTCCTGCACCCCCCCCCCCCCACGTGTGGCGTCCTGCACCCCCCACCCCCACGTGTGGCGTCCTGCACCCCCCCAGCAGACGGTCTCTTCCGGTAACTCCAGTCGTGTTTGGTGCGGGCGCCATCATGGAGTCGGTAATTGCGATGGTCACGGCAGCGGACAGATGGCGGCCGGCACCCCCCACCGCCTGTTCTCAGCTGCTCAGGGCGCGGCCGGCGGAGAACAGAGGCCATATTGTCCCAGCAGCAGATTCCTCCTCGGCCGGAGAGGGTCACGCTGCCATCGCCAAATCCCAAATGTTACTGTGGAAAACAAGGCGGGGGAGGGGCTGACAACCGCCATAGAGGCGCCTGTGATTGCACAGAGCACTATAACTCTCATCATCCTGCAGGATATTACTGTCTCTGACTTGTAGCTGCTGATCACTGACACCAAGCAGTCCAGGAAACATGGCTGACAACCTGACTCTACCTTCCATAATGAGGCACAGGGACCCCTGTAGGTACGGGGGGGGGGGGGGTGCTGTGCCCCTCCGTCCGCTCACATCAGGACACCATTATTGTGACGGTGTCATCCGTGTCACCGTCTAGTATTCCCTTCTCCCCTTGAAATAGCACCGCCAAATAATCCACAGAGCAATAGATCGCTGGTATTGCTGGTATCGCTAGTATCGCTGGTATCGCTAGTATTGCTAGTATCGCTAGTATCGCTGGTATCGCTAGTATTGCTAGTATCGCTAGTATTGCTGGTATCGCTAGTATCGCTAGTATTGCTGGTATCGCTGGTATCGCTAGTATTGCTAGTATCGCTAGTATCGCTGGTATCGCTAGTATTGCTAGTATCGCTAGTATTGCTGGTATCGCTAGTATCGCTGGTATTGCTGGTATCGCTGGTATCGCTAGTATTGCTGGTATCGCTAGTATCGCTGGTATTGCTGGTATCGCTAGTATCTCTAGTATTGCTGGTATCGCTAGTATTGCCGGTATCGCTAGTATCGCTGGTATCGCTAGTATTGCCGGTATCGCTAGTATCGCCGGTATCGCTGGTATCGCTAGTATCGCTGGTATCGCTGGGCGGATCAGGAGCGGTGCTTTCCCGCAGGGCGGATTAGGAGCGGTGCTTTCCCGCTGTGCGGATCAGGAGCGGTGCTTTCCCGCTGTGCGGATCAGGAGCGGTGCTTTCCCGCAGGGCGGATCAGGAGCGGGGCTTTCCCGCCGGGCGGCTCAGGAGCGGGGCTTTCCCGCAGGTTGCGATTGCAGGATTTTACTTCATGGGATGGAAAAACTGAGAACAAAACAAAGGAAACTCAGCAGCTGCAGAATCTGAACACTAATGAGAAGAAATCTCAGGGAGGGAGAACATCAAACAAGACGTTCCGTCACTGACTTCACCTTCATGGCCGCTCGGAAAAGGTCGTCTTGAAAGAAAGCACAACAACATATCAACAGTTGTTCTCTGCGGAGATCTGTTTCCTAAGTAATTAGAGGCACTTACATGATGAGTGCAGCTCCGGAGTGTAATACAGGATGTAACTCAGGATCAGTACAGGATAAGCAATGTATGTACACAGTGACTGCACCAGCAGAATAGTGAGTGCAGCTCTGGAGTATAATACAGGATGTAACTCAGGATCAGTACAGGATAAGTAATGTATGTACACAGTGACTGCACCAGCAGTATAGTGAGTGCAGCTCTGGAGTATACTGCAGGATGTAACTCAGGATCAGTACAGGATAAGTAATGTATGTACACAGTGACTGCACCAGCAGAATAGTGAGTGCAGCTCTGGAGTATAATACAGGATGTAACTCAGTATCAGTACAGGATAAGTAATGTATGTACACAGTGACTGCACCAGCAGAATAGTGAGTGCAGCTCTGGAGTATAATATAGGATGTAACTCAGGATCAGTACAGGATAAGTAATGTATGTACATAGTGACTGCACCAGCAGAATAGTGAGTGCAGCTCTGGAGTATAATACAGGATGTAACTCAGGATCAGTACAGGATAAGTAATGTATGTACATAGTGACTGCACCAGCAGAATAGTGAGTGCAGCTCTGGGGTATAATACAGGATGTAACTCAGGATCAGTACAGGATAAGTAATGTATGTACACAGTGACTGCACCAGCAGAATAGTGAGTGCAGCTCTGGAGTATAATACAGGATGTAACTCAGGATCAGTACAGGATAAGTAATGTATGTACACAGTGACTGCACCAGCAGAATAGTGAGTGCAGCTCTGGAGTATAATACAGGATGTAACTCAGGATCAGTACAGGATAAGTAATGTATGTACACAGTGACTGCACCAGCAGAAGAGTGAGTGCAGCTCTGGAGTATAATACAGGATGTAACTCAGGATCAGTACAGGATAAGTAATGTATGTACACAGTGACTGCACCAGCAGAATAGTGAGTGCAGCTCTGGAGTATAATACAGGATGTAACTCAGGATCAGTACAGGATAAGTAATGTATGTACACAGTGACTCCACCAGCAGAATAGTGAGTGCAGCTCTGGGGTATAATACAGGATGTAACTCAGGATCAGTACAGGATAAGCAATGTATGTACACAGTGACTGCACCAGCAGAATAGTGAGTGCAGCTCTGGAGTATAATACAGGATGTAACTCAGGATCAGTACAGGACAAGTAATGTATGTACACAGTGACTGCACCAGCAGAATAGTGAGTGCAGCTCCGGAGTGTAATACAGGATGTAACTCAGGATCAGTACAGGATAAGTAATGTATGTACACAGTGACTGCACCAGCAGAATAGTGAGTGCAGCTCTGGAGTATAATACAGGATGTAACTCAGGATCAGTCCAGGATAAGCAATGTATGTACACAGTGACTGCACCAGCAGAATAGTGAGTGCAGCTCCGGAGTGTAATACAGGATGTAACTCAGGATCAGTACAGGATAAGTAATGTATGTACACAGTGACTGCACCAGCAGAATAGTGAGTGCAGCTCTCTAGTATAATACAGGATGTAACTCAGGATCAGTACAGGATAAGTAATGTATGTACACAGTGACTGCACCAGCAGAATAGTGAGTGCAGCTCTGGAGTATAATACAGGATGTAACTCAGGATCAGTACAGGATAAGTAATGTATGTACACAGTGACTGCACCAGCAGAATAGTGAGTGCAGCTCTGTAGTATAATACAGGATGTAACTCAGGATCAGTACAGGATGAGTAATGTCTGTACACAGTGACTGCACCAGCAGAATAGTGAGTGCAGCTCTGGAGTATAATACAGGATGTAACTCAGGATCAGTGCAGGATAAGTAATGTATGTACACAGTGACTGCACCAGCAGAATAGTGAGTGCAGCTCTGGAGTATAATACAGGATGTAACTCAGGATCAGTACAGGATAAGTAATGTATGTACACAGTGACTGCACCAGCAGAATAGTGAGTGCAGCTCTGGAGTATAATACAGGATGTAACTCCGGATCAGTACAGGATAAGTAATGTATGTACACAGTGACTGCACCAGCAGAATAGTGAGTGCAGCTCTGGAGTATAATGCAGGATGTAACTCCGGATCAGTACAGGATAAGTAATGTATGTACACAGTGACTGCACCAGCAGAACAGTGAGTGCAGCTCTGGAGTATAATACAGGATGTAACTCAGGATCAGTCCAGGATAAGTAATGTATGTACACAGTGACTGCACCAGCAGAATAGTGAGTGCAGCTCTGGAGTATAATACAGGATGTAACTCAGGATCAGTACAGGATAAGTAATGTATGTACACAGTGACTGCACCAGCAGAATAGTGAGTGCAGCTCTGGAGTATAATACAGGATGTAACTCAGGATCAGTCCAGGATAAGTAATGTATGTACACAGTGACTGCACCAGCAGAATAGTGAGTGCAGCTCTGGAGTATAATACAGGATGTAACTCAGGATCAGTCCAGGATAAGTAATGTATGTACACAGTGACTGCACCAGCAGAATAGTGAGTGCAGCTCTGGAGTATAATACAGGATGTAACTCAGGATCAGTACAGGATAAGTAATGTATGTACACAGTGACTGCACCAGCAGAATAGTGAGTGCAGCTCTGGAGTATAATACAGGATGTAACTCAGGATCAGTACAGGATAAGTAATGTATGTACACAGTGACTCCACCAGCAGAATAGTGAGTGCAGCTCCGGAGTGTAATACAGGATGTAACTCAGGATCAGTACAGGATAAGCAATGTATGTACACAGTGACTGCACCAGCAGAAGAGTGAGTGCAGCTCTGGAGTATAATACAGGATGTAACTCAGGATCAGTACAGGATAAGTAATGTATGTACACAGTGACTGCACCAGCAGAATAGTGAGTGCAGCTCTGGAGTATAATACAGGATGTAACTCAGGATCAGTACAGGATAAGTAATGTATGTACACAGTGACTCCACCAGCAGAATAGTGAGTGCAGCTCTGGGGTATAATACAGGATGTAACTCAGGATCAGTACAGGATAAGCAATGTATGTACACAGTGACTGCACCAGCAGAATAGTGAGTGCAGCTCTGGAGTATAATACAGGATGTAACTCAGGATCAGTACAGGACAAGTAATGTATGTACACAGTGACTGCACCAGCAGAATAGTGAGTGCAGCTCCGGAGTGTAATACAGGATGTAACTCAGGATCAGTACAGGATAAGCAATGTATGTACACAGTGACTGCACCAGCAGAATAGTGAGTGCAGCTCCGGAGTGTAATACAGGATGTAACTCAGGATCAGTACAGGATAAGTAATGTATGTACACAGTGACTGCACCAGCAGAATAGTGAGTGCAGCTCTGGAGTATAATACAGGATGTAACTCAGGATCAGTACAGGACAAGTAATGTATGTACACAGTGACTGCACCAGCAGAATAGTGAGTGCAGCTCTGTAGTATAATACAGGATGTAACTCAGGATCAGTACAGGATAAGTAATGTATGTACACAGTGACTGCACCAGCAGAATAGTGAGTGCAGCTCTGGGGTATAATACAGGATGTAACTCAGGATCAGTACAGGATAAGCAATGTATGTACACAGTGACTGCACCAGCAGAATAGTGAGTGCAGCTCTGGAGTATAATACAGGATGTAACTCAGGATCAGTACAGGACAAGTAATGTATGTACACAGTGACTGCACCAGCAGAATAGTGAGTGCAGCTCCGGAGTGTAATACAGGATGTAACTCAGGATCAGTACAGGATAAGCAATGTATGTACACAGTGACTGCACCAGCAGAATAGTGAGTGCAGCTCCGGAGTGTAATACAGGATGTAACTCAGGATCAGTACAGGATAAGTAATGTATGTACACAGTGACTGCACCAGCAGAATAGTGAGTGCAGCTCTGTAGTATAATACAGGATGTAACTCAGGATCAGTACAGGATAAGTAATGTATGTACACAGTGACTGCACCAGCAGAATAGTGAGTGCAGCTCTGGAGTATAATACAGGATGTAACTCAGGATCAGTACAGGATAAGTAATGTATGTACACAGTGACTGCACCAGCAGAATAGTGAGTGCAGCTCTGTAGTATAATACAGGATGTAACTCAGGATCAGTACAGGATGAGTAATGTCTGTACACAGTGACTGCACCAGCAGAATAGTGAGTGCAGCTCTGGAGTATAATACAGGATGTAACTCAGGATCAGTGCAGGATAAGTAATGTATGTACACAGTGACTGCACCAGCAGAATAGTGAGTGCAGCTCTGGAGTATAATACAGGATGTAACTCAGGATCAGTACAGGATAAGTAATGTATGTACACAGTGACTGCACCAGCAGAATAGTGAGTGCAGCTCTGGAGTATAATACAGGATGTAACTCCGGATCAGTACAGGATAAGTAATGTATGTACACAGTGACTGCACCAGCAGAATAGTGAGTGCAGCTCTGGAGTATAATACAGGATGTAACTCAGGATCAGTACAGGATAAGTAATGTATGTACACAGTGACTGCACCAGCAGAATAGTGAGTGCAGCTCTGGAGTATAATACAGGATGTAACTCAGGATCAGTACAGGATCAGTAATGTATGTACACAGTGACTGCACCAGCAGAATAGTGAGTGCAGCTCTGGAGTATAATACAGGATGTTACTCAGGATCAGTATAGGATAAGTAATGTATGTACACAGAGACTGCACCAGCAGAATAGTGAGTGCAGCTCTGGAGTATAATGCAGGATGTAACTCCGGATCAGTACAGGATAAGTAATGTATGTACACAGTGACTGCACCAGCAGAACAGTGAGTGCAGCTCTGGAGTATAATACAGGATGTAACTCAGGATCAGTACAGGATAAGTAATGTATGTACACAGTGACTGCACCAGCAGAATAGTGAGTGCAGCTCTGGAGTATAATACAGGATGTAACTCAGGATCAGTACAGGATAAGTAATGTATGTACACAGTGACTGCACCAGCAGAATAGTGAGTGCAGCTCTGGAGTATAATACAGGATGTAACTCAGGATCAGTCCAGGATAAGTAATGTATGTACACAGTGACTGCACCAGCAGAATAGTGAGTGCAGCTCTGGAGTATAATACAGGATGTAACTCAGGATCAGTACAGGATCAGTAATGTATGTACACAGTGACTGCACCAGCAGAATAGTGAGTGCAGCTCTGGAGTATAATACAGGATGTAACTCAGGATCAGTACAGGATAAGTAATGTATGTACACAGTGACTGCACCAGCAGAATAGTGAGTGCAGCTCTGGAGTATAATACAGGATGTAACTCAGGATCAGTACAGGATAAGTAATGTATGTACACAGTGACTGCACCAGCAGAATAGTGAGTGCAGCTCTGGAGTATAATACAGGATGTAACTCAGGATCAGTCCAGGATAAGTAATGTATGTACACAGTGACTGCACCAGCAGAATAGTGAGTGCAGCTCTGGAGTATAATACAGGATGTAACTCAGGATCAGTACAGGATAAGTAATGTATGTACACAGTGACTGCACCAGCAGAATAGTGAGTGCAGCTCTGGAGTATAATACAGGATGTAACTCAGGATCAGTACAGGATAAGTAATGTATGTACACAGTGACTGCACCAGCAGAATAGTGAGTGCAGCTCTGGAGTATAATACAGGATGTAACTCAGGATCAGTCCAGGATAAGTAATGTATGTACACAGCGACTGCACCAGCAGAATAGTGAGTGCAGCTCTGGAGTATAATACAGGATGTAACTCAGGATCAGTCCAGGATAAGTAATGTATGTACACAGCGACTGCACCAGCAGAATAGTGAGTGCAGCTCTGGGGTATAATACAGGATGTAACTCAGGATCAGTACAGGATAAGTAATGTATGTACACAGTGACTGCACCAGCAGAATAGTGAGTGCAGCTCTGGAGTATAATACAGGATGTAACTCAGGATCAGTCCAGGATAAGTAATGTATGTACACAGTGACTGCACCAGCAGAATAGTGAGTGCAGCTCTGGAGTATAATACAGGATGTAACTCAGGATCAGTCCAGGATAAGTAATGTATGTACACAGTGACTGCACCAGCAGAATAGTGAGTGCAGCTCTGGAGTATAATACAGGATGTAACTCAGGATCAGTACAGGATAAGTAATGTATGTACACAGTGACTGCACCAGCAGAATAGTGAGTGCAGCTCTGGAGTATAATACAGGATGTAACTCAGGATCAGTCCAGGATAAGTAATGTATGTACACAGCGACTGCACCAGCAGAATAGTGAGTGCAGCTCTGGGGTATAATACAGGATGTAACTCAGGATCAGTACAGGATAAGTAATGTATGTACACAGTGACTGCACCAGCAGAATAGTGAGTGCAGCTCTGGAGTATAATACAGGATGTAACTCAGGATCAGTCCAGGATAAGTAATGTATGTACACAGTGACTGCACCAGCAGAATAGTGAGTGCAGCTCTGGAGTATAATACAGGATGTAACTCAGGATCAGTCCAGGATAAGTAATGTATGTACACAGCGACTGCACCAGCAGAATAGTGAGTGCAGCTCTGGAGTATAATACAGGATGTAACTCAGGATCAGTACAGGATAAGTAATGTATGTACACAGTGACTGCACCAGCAGAATAGTGAGTGCAGCTCTGGAGTATAATACAGGATGTAACTCAGGATCAGTACAGGATAAGTAATGTATGTACACAGTGACTGCACCAGCAGAATAGTGAGTGCAGCTCTGGAGTATAATACAGGATGTAACTCAGGATCAGTCCAGGATAAGTAATGTATGTACACAGTGACTGCACCAGCAGAATAGTGAGTGCAGCTCTGGAGTATAATACAGGATGTAACTCAGGATCAGTACAGGATAAGTAATGTATGTACACAGTGACTGCACCAGCAGAATAGTGAGTGCAGCTCTGGAGTATAATACAGGATGTAACTAAGGATCAGTACAGGATAAGTAATGTATGTACACAGTGACTGTACCAGCAGAATAGTGAGTGCAGCTCTGGAGTATAATACAGGATGTAACTCAGGATCAGTACAGGATAAGTAATGTATGTGCACAGTGACTGCACCAGCAGAATAGTGAGTGCAGCTCTGGGGTATAATTTGGGATATGTATACCATGTTGATATGGGTGCAGCAGATAGCTCTTCTCATGTGTTTTGAGGGGGCAATTCCTATTATTTCATGCTGCCAGTTGTTCACATTCTGAGATTTGTTATTTTGGTTCCATCCCAAGAAGTTAAGATCCTGAATAACATCTGCTGCTCGACTCGGGTAACCAGGACCTTAAAGGAAATGACCTATTGTTTAAAGAGGACCTCTCCCCGCTCCTGCCTGTGGTAATAGCTCCATGCATGCCCCACGTACTAACAATCCTGGAGCCTCTATTCTTCTCTCTGTATGTTGTGCCGGACCTTTATTATTTCTACAAGAAGTTATGAATAATTACTATTAGCCTTCAGTAAGGGTACAGAGGGGTGTAACCAGTTAGGGGGGGTACCTGCACAGACTGACTCTATCCAATCAGTGCTGCCATTTTCAGTCTGTGCAGGTACCCCCCCTAACTGGTTACACCCCTCTGTACCCTTACTGAAGGCTAATAGTAATTATTCATAACTTCTTGTAGAAATAATAAAGGTACGGCACAACATACAGACAGAAGAATAGAGGCTCCAGGATTGTTAGTACGTGGGGCATGCATGGAGCTATTACCACAGGCAGGAGCGGGGAGAGGTCCTCTTTAAATCGGTTTTTATAATTATCAGATTTTTTAAGAATTCTTAGTGATGTTATTCTTAATTTTCCATGTCAGTATTAAAGGGAATGTGTTACTATCTAGTTTTAACTGGCAGAAAACATTTCCTTAAGGGGTCAATACATTTGCAGATTGCCTGTACATACAGTCTATTGCCCCCTGTTATCAGCCATTTCAGGGGAGAGGATGACTGTAGGACAGGAGAATACAATCTATTGCCCCCTGTTATCAGCCATTTCAGGGGAGAGGATGACTGTAGGACAGGAGAATACAGTCTATTGCCGCCTGTTATCAGCCATTTCAGGGGAGAGGATGACTGTAGGACAGGAGAATACAGTCTATTGCCCCCTGTTATCAGCCATTTCAGGGAGGAGAGTATGACTGTAGGACAGGAGAATACAGTCTATTGCCGCCTGTTATCAGCCATTTCAGGGGAGAGGATGACTGTAGGACAGGAGAATACAATCTATTGCCCCCTGTTATCAGCCATTTCAGGGGGGAGGATGACTGTAGGACAGGAGAATACAGTCTATTGCCCCCCTGTTATCAGCCATTTCAGGGGAGAGGATGACTGTAGGACAGGAGAATACAGTCTATTGCCCCCTGTTATCAGCCATTTCAGGGGAGAGGATGACTGTAGGACAGGAGAATACAGTCTATTGCCCCCCTGTTATCAGCCATTTCAGGGGAGAGGATGACTGTAGGACAGGAGAATACAGTCTATTGCCCCCTGTTATCAGCCATTTCAGGGGAGAGGATGACTGTAGGACAGGAGAATACAGTCTATTGCCCCCTGTTATCAGCCATTTCAGGGGAGATGATGACTGTAGGACAGGAGAATATAGTCTATTGCTCCCTGTTATCAGCCATGTCAGGGGAGAGGATGACTGTAGGACAGGAGAATACAATCTATTGCCCCCTGTTATACGCCATTTCAGGGGAGAGGATGACTGTAGGACAGGAGAATACAGTCTATTGCCCCCTGTTATCAGCCATTTCAGGGGAGAGGATGACTGTAGACAGGAGAATACAATCTATTGCCCCCTGTTATCAGCCATTTCAGAGGAGAGGATGACTGTAGGACAGGAGAATACAGTCTATTGCTCCCTGTTATCAGCCATTTCAGGGGAGAGGATGACTGTAGACAGGAGAATACAATCTATTGCCCCCTGTTATCAGCCATTTCAGGGGGGAGGATGACTGTAGGACAGGAGAATACAGTCTATTGCTCCCTGTTATCAGCCATTTCAGGGGAGAGGATGACTGTAGGACAGGAGAATACAGTCTATTGCCCCCTGTTATCAGCCATTTCAGAGGAGAGGATGACTGTAGGACAGGAGAATACAGTCTATTGCCGCCTGTTATCAGCCATTTCAGGGGAGAGGATGACTGTAGGACAGGAGAATACAGTCTATTGCCCCCTGTTATCAGCCATTTCAGGGAGGAGAGTATGACTGTAGGACAGGAGAATACAGTCTATTGCCCCCTGTTATCAGCCATTTCAGGGGAGAGGATGACTGTAGGACAGGAGAATACAATCTATTGCCCCCTGTTATCAGCCATTTCAGGGGAGAGGATGACTGTAGGACAGGAGAATACAGTCTATTGCCGCCTGTTATCAGCCATTTCAGGGGAGAGGATGACTGTAGGACAGGAGAATACAGTCTATTGCCCCCTGTTATCAGCCATTTCAGGGAGGAGAGTATGACTGTAGGACAGGAGAATACAGTCTATTGCCGCCTGTTATCAGCCATTTCAGGGGAGAGGATGACTGTAGGATAGGAGAATACAATCTATTGCCCCCTGTTATCAGCCATTTCAGGGGGGAGGATGACTGTAGGACAGGAGAATACAGTCTATTGCCCCCCTGTTATCAGCCATTTCAGGGGAGAGGATGACTGTAGGACAGGAGAATACAGTCTATTGCCCCCTGTTATCAGCCATTTCAGGGGAGAGGATGACTGTAGGACAGGAGAATACAGTCTATTGCCCCCCTGTTATCAGCCATTTCAGGGGAGAGGATGACTGTAGGACAGGAGAATACAGTCTATTGCCCCCTGTTATCAGCCATTTCAGGGGAGAGGATGACTGTAGGACAGGAGAATACAGTCTATTGCCCCCTGTTATCAGCCATTTCAGGGGAGATGATGACTGTAGGACAGGAGAATACAGTCTATTGCTCCCTGTTATCAGCCATGTCAGGGGAGAGGATGACTGTAGGACAGGAGAATACAATCTATTGCCCCCTGTTATACGCCATTTCAGGGGAGAGGATGACTGTAGGACAGGAGAATACAGTCTATTGCCCCCTGTTATCAGCCATTTCAGGGGAGAGGATGACTGTAGACAGGAGAATACAATCTATTGCCCCCTGTTATCAGCCATTTCAGAGGAGAGGATGACTGTAGGACAGGAGAATACAGTCTATTGCTCCCTGTTATCAGCCATTTCAGGGGAGAGGATGACTGTAGACAGGAGAATACAATCTATTGCCCCCTGTTATCAGCCATTTCAGGGGGGAGGATGACTGTAGGACAGGAGAATACAGTCTATTGCTCCCTGTTATCAGCCATTTCAGGGGAGAGGATGACTGTAGGACAGGAGAATACAGTCTATTGCCCCCTGTTATCAGCCATTTCAGAGGAGAGGATGACTGTAGGACAGGAGAATACAGTCTATTGCTCCCTGTTATCAGCCATTTCAGAGGAGAGGATGACTGTAGGACAGGAGAATACAGTCTATTGCTCCCTGTTATCAGCCATTTCAGGGGAGAGGATGACTGTAGAACAGGAGAATACAGTCTATTGCTTCCTGTTATCAGCCATTTCAGGGGAGAGGATGACTGTAGGACAGGAGAATACAGTCTATTGCTCCCTGTTATCAGCCATTTCAGGGGAGAGGATGACTGTAGAACAGGAGAATACAGTCTATTGCCCCCTGTTATCAGCCATTTCAGGGGAGATGATGACTGTAGGACAGGAGAATACAGTCTATTGCCCCCTGTTATCAGCCATTTCAGGGGAGAGGATGACTGTAGGACAGGAGAATACAGTCTATTGCTCCTGTTATCAGCCATTTCAGAGGAGAGGATGACTGTAGGACCGGAAAATACATTCTATTGCCCCCTGTTATCAGCCATTTCAGGGGAGAGGATGACTGTAGGACAGGAGAATACAGTCTATTGCCCCCTGTTATCAGCCATTTCAGAGGAGAGGATGACTGTAGGACAGGAGAATACAGTCTATTGCCCCTGTTATCAGCCATTTCAGGGGAGAGGATGACTGTAGGACAGGAGAATACAGTCTATTGCCCCCTGTTATCAGCCATTTCAGGGAGAGGATGACTGTAGGACAGGAGAATACAGTCTATTGCTCCCTGTTATCAGCCATTTCAGGGGAGAGGATGACTGTAGGACAGGAGAATACAGTCTATTGCCCCCTGTTATCAGCCATTTCAGGGGAGAGGATGACTGTAGGACAGGAGAATACAGTCTATTGCCCCCTGTTATCAGCCATTTCAGGGGAGAGGATGACTGTAGGACAGGAGAATACAATCTATTGCCCCCTGTTATCAGCCATTTCAGGGGAGAGGATGACTGTAGGACAGGAGAATACAGTCTATTGCCCCCTGTTATCAGCCATTTCAGGGGAGAGGGTGACTGTAGGACAGGAGAATACAGTCTATTGCCCCCCTGTTATCAGCCATTTCAGGGGAGAGGATGACTGTAGGACAGGAGAATACAGTCTATTGCCCCCTGTTATCAGCCATTTCAGGGGAGAGGATGACTGTAGGACAGGAGAATACAGTCTATTGCTCCCTGTTATCAGCCATTTCAGGGGACAGGATGACTGTAGGACAGGAGAATACAGTCTATTGCCCCCTGTTATCAGCCATTTCAGGGGAGAGGATGACTGTAGGACAGGAGAATACAGTCTATTGCCCCCTGTTATCAGCCATTTCAGGGGAGAGGGTGACTGTAGGACAGGAGAATACAGTCTATTGCCCCCTGTTATCAGCCATTTCAGGGGGAGGATGACTGTAGGACTGGAGAACACAGTCTATTGCCCCCTGTTATCAGCCATTTCAGAGGAGAGGATGACTGTAGAACAGGAGAATACAGTCTATTGCCCCCTGTTATCAGCCATTTCAGGGGAGAGGATGACTGTAGGATAGGAGAATACAATCTATTGCCCCCTGTTATCAGCCATTTCAGGGGGGAGGATGACTGTAGGACAGGAGAATACAGTCTATTGCCCCCCTGTTATCAGCCATTTCAGGGGAGAGGGTGACTGTAGGACAGGAGAATACAGTCTATTGCCCCCCTGTTATCAGCCATTTCAGGGGAGAGGATGACTGTAGGACAGGAGAATACAGTCTATTGCCCCCTGTTATCAGCCATTTCAGGGGAGAGGATGACTGTAGGACAGGAGAATACAGTCTATTGCTCCCTGTTATCAGCCATTTCAGGGGAGAGGATGACTGTAGGACAGGATAATACAGTCTATTGCTCCCTGTTATCAGCCATTTCAGGGGAGAGGATGACTGTAGGACAGGAGAATACAGTCTATTGCCCCCTGTTATCAGCCATTTCAGGGGAGAGGATGACTGTAGGACAGGAGAATACAGTCTATTGCTCCCTGTTATCAGCCATTTCAGAGGAGAGGATGACTGTAGGACAGGAGAATACAGTCTATTGCCCTCTGTTATCAGCCATTTCAGGGGAGAGGATGACTGTAGGACAGGAGAATACAGTCTATTGCCCCCTGTTATCAGCCATTTCAGGGGAGAGGATGACTGTAGGACAGGAGAATACAGTCTATTGCCTCCTGTTATCAGCCATGTCAGGGGAGAGGATGACTGTAGGACAGGAGAATACAGTCTATTGCCCCCTGTTATCAGCCATTTCAGGGGAGAGGATGACTGTAGGACAGGAGAATACAATCCTGGGGTGGTCGCACTACATCTGAGCTCCTGAGTGAGAACCAGAGAGGAGGAACTTCCATCCCTTCAGCCCAGGAGTCTGCCTTCCTTTCCCCAGGGGAAGGTAGGGTCTTGGGCATGGATTCTCAGTCCATTGCCCCCGGCGGGGAGAAGAGGACCCTTGGGACCAGCACAAGAAGCGCCAAGGGTCACCAGGTGATGTGAGCGGGTCTGCAGAAATGTGGATTCTGAAGCAGTTTTGACCAGTGAGTCTGGAAGCCACAAGGCTTCTGAGGAGGTTGGTGAGGGCCATGTGAAAGGGCCTGGTGTTGTGCAAACACCATTGGAGGAGGACAATGTGTGGATTGGGGCGTCTTGCGTCCAGGTGAATCAGCGGACACTTTCACGTCCAGGGTAGTATATAAGGCTACTTTCACACTGGCGTTTTGAATTCCGTTTGTAAGATCCGTTTCAGGGATCTCACAAACGGTTCAAAACGGATCAGTTCAGCCCCAATGCATTCTGAATGGAAAAGGATCCGTTCAGAATGCATCAGTTTGGCTCCGTTCCGCCTCCATTCCGCTGTGGATGCGTAAGTTTTGGTGTCCGCCTGGCGATGCGGATCCAAACTGATCCGTCTTGACTTACAATGTAAGTCAATGGGGACGGATCCGTTTTCACTGATGCAATATGGTGCAGTTGAAAGCGTATCCGTCCCCTATTGACTTTCAATGTAAGTCAGGACGGATCTGTTTTGACTTAGACTTATTTTTAAAAGAATAATGCGGACGGATCCGTTCTGAACGGATACAAGGGTTTGCATTATAGGTGCGGATCCGTCTGTGCAGATACCAGACGGATCCGCACCGAACGCAGGTGTGAAAGTAGCCTTACCTGAAGGTCTGAGGACAAGGGTGCAGGCAGATTATTCCTCCAACGGAAAGCGTCAAGTCTTTTCCCAAAGGATAAAGGAACTTAAAGTTCTGGTTAAAGAACTTAAAAAGAAAGGTGACTTCATTTTAAGGAATGGCGGTCCGTTCAGTAAGTTTCTCTAAGATGAAGAGGTCAGGGCCTAAAGGGTTACAGTCCAGGAGTGCAGTGTACCTGGAAGTGGTAGTCCATACCGGCGGAGCAAGTGGTGGAGGAGGAGGAGAGCCCAGGGGGCCAGTTAGTGGCTGAGATCCGCAGGCTGGAGTCCCCCGACCTCAGCCAGTTTTATTTCGGAGATGATGAGGTTCCCGACCAGAAAGTGCCAAAAAGCAGCAAGGCCACCAGCCGGGAAGAGGTGAGCTTCTCATATGTCCCTGTGAAACAGCCGGCGGTGGAGGACGCACGGAGCCCGGTGTCTGATGTGGCGCTGCGGCGGACAGGTGGGGCTGAGATGAGTGGCAGTATCTCCGCTTGTGGTAGCGGTAGTAGTGCAGTAGCGGTTTTGGCCGAAAGGCCAAACAAGAAGGTCGGTATTGTATCTGGGGCCCTGGGTGCGGTATCGGGGGCCAATGTGTTGGTGAAGAGGCCCTCTGCAGGTGAGGGGAGGGGCGCTGAGGTCTCAGGGACGGTCCTGAGACCTATAATTAATGCCACTGAACAGATTGTCCCGGCTGTCATGGGCAGGAGAGTTGGTGAAGAGGCCCTTGGCAAACGGTCCGGTGAAGGGTTAAAACCTGTTGGTAATGGTGCAGATGAGAAGATCTCTGCGGCGAGCACAACTACTGGGGCAGAACAGGACTCTGCAATGTCTGACTCTGCTGGGGTTGGTCATAGTGCTGTTATGGCCCAGAAAGGGTTAACCGGCAGCACTATGGCCGCCCCCGTGATGGTTCAGTCCAGGGAGTGTGGGATTGGGCGTTGGAGTGAAAAATGGTGAAAGTGTGAATGGGGCGCATCCCGCAAAAACTGCGTCAGATAGCGCAGGCAGTGTGAATGGTGCTGTGAATGGAGGCGTGACTGGTGTGAGGCCAACAAGGAGGAAAGGTGATGGAGTGAAGGGTGTGGGGCCTGCAAAAACCGCAGGCAGTGTGAATGGCGCGGTGTGTGTGACGGCAGCAGCTGGACGTGTGGATGTTGGCGCTAAAGGTCTGAATGGTGGTGATGGGACTGCACGAGAGGAGGTGGAGGTTAGTGAGGCAGGGTCTGGTCCATCTGCCCCCCCCCCCAGCAGCGGCTCCGGCTCCTAAGAGGGGCTATGCGAGTGTCGCCGCTCTGGGGTCTGCTGACACATCTTGCCTGCCTGTTCTGGTTATGGTGACTTGCAACAACGCCTCCTGGAGGCGCTTAGACAAGGGAAAGAGTCAATAGAGGTAGAGGGTGAGCAGATCGATTTGTTCTTTTGGACAGACAGACATGGGCTCTCTGCTTTCCGCGAGGGGAGAGACTGTATGGTCTCTGCCCACAAGTGGACCAGGTGGTGGCCGTAGGAACGTTGTCCGTCTCCAATGGAGGGGCAATGAGGCATGTCCCCCTAGGGGGAGGGTGGTCGAGCTCTTCCTCTGGATGGGCTTTGTGGCAAAGGATATCTTTGCCTTGATCCATCCCTATGGCACTACTATGTTCGAAGTTAGCTTTGTGAGGCCAGAGGGGCTTGAGCTCTTCTGGTCTAAATACGAGCTAGCAAAGAACGGTCCAGAGTGGCAGGATTTTGCCGTACAGGGTATAACCCGCCAAAAAGCAGTCAAGAGAGTGACCGTGCTCACTAGTAACGAGTCGCTCTCTTGTGTTGATATCCTGCTGTGGCTGAGTAGATATGGAAAAGTTGATCCGTTCCCTCAGAAAAATCTGGATGAACATGGTACTTGGTCTGGGGCTTGGACACTCATGGTGAAGTTGAAGGTTCAATACCATTCTGTCACCCACATTCCCTCCTCAACCTTCCTAGGGAGGGACAGGATTTTGATCTTTTACCGGGCACAGCTACAGGTGCGGCATCCCCACGCACTTTAGCGCACAGTGTGACATTCGCAAGTGCGTTGTGTGCGGGGAGGTGGGTCATCTTGCTGCATCTTGTGACAGGATTCGGTGTAACCTGTGTGGTGACCTTGGTCACCCGTACAGCCGCTGTCTATGCTCTTTCGCCAACACTGTCCTGAAGGCAGCAGGTGTCAGCCAGGTGAAGAGTTGGCAGCTGAAGGAAACAGTGGAGGCACAAGAGGAGAGTGTCCAGGGAAGAAAAGCAAGAAGGTGTTACCTTCAAAGATCAGGCGCCAGAAGCCTAGGGAAGAGGGAACATTGCAGGTGGCAGATGTGATGGTCCCTGCCCCTGGCCAGACAGCTGATCTTGCAGCTGAGGACCCAAGGGACAGTGAGGTGGACGAGGAGGTTTAAAAACAACTAAGGGAAGAGATAACATCAGATGCCACAGTTGTGTCCTCTTCATATGGTGAGAGTTTGGATGAGGACTACAAAAAGTGGCTAGAGGGAAAGCATAAAAAGTGGGGTGCAGGGAGAAAAAAAGAAGAGTAAGGAGAGAGGTAGCCCTTCATTAGAGTAGGATCCATCTGTACCTCTCACCTTGGACCAAGTACCAGAGAAAGGCTTGACTTTCTCCCCACTTTTTGATCTTTCCAACCGGTATCATGGCCTTCATAACATCTCTCCCTCCTCTTCAGAGGATGAGGGTCAGGGCAGGGTACCGAAGGTCGTAGAGGAGGCTCCTCCAGGGGGCGCCGAGTCTTCTCCCTCAGAAGGTGTAATGAAGAGAGGGGCTAAACCAGGGCCAGCAGGCAAAGATGTCATGGATACCTCTGCTTGTCTGAAAAGACAGGAGGAGGACAGGGCGTCATCTTAATCTTCTGAGGGTGGTGGGGGTGGTAAGAAGGAGGCTATCTAGTTCGATCACCAAGGATGGTGGCACTTACCCCATTGACGCTGGCAAGTATTAAAGTTGCCAGCATAAAGTCAGATACAGCAAGATTTATGGCCTTCGATTTTTATTTTTTTTAGCCGGGTTGATGCTGATGTTTTCTTTTTGCAAGAGACCAGGCTGTCAAGGTTGGCAGATCTTCATAAAGCCAAGTGGGAGTGGCGGCTAGGGCCATCATATTGGTCTCTTGTGGCCGAGCCGCATAGCGGGGTGGCAGTCTTTTTTAAAACCGCCGAAAGAGTTAAATGCAGATGGGTAATCGAGCTGGAAATGGGGAGGTGCCTGATCCTGGATGTCCTCATGAGGGGACAGGAGCTTCGGCTAATAAACTTCTACGGTCCTCAGACTAAGTGGGACCGTAAGTGTCTTCTTATGAGAATCAAGCCCTTTCTTTTTACCAGCCGACAGGTGGTCTTTGGAGGGGACTTTAATAATGTCACTAGAGTCCAGGATAGGGGAGGTTCCAGAGGCTGGCTTATGATGCGATCGCTCTGAACAGTATAGTTAGTGAGGCTCGCCTGGTGGATGTCCACATCCGGCACACCCCAGGACACGAGGTGTTCACTTACTTTAGAGGTAGTCAGGTCTAGAATAGATAGGTTTTATTTGAAAGGGGAGGCCGTCTTTTCGGCCTTAACGGCTGTGGAGGTGGAGTTCTCCGACCACGTTTTACTTATGTTCTCTCTGAATGCTGCAGAGACTCCTCGGCTGGGTAGAGGTCTGTGGAAGCTGAATTCGGCACTCCTGGAAGATGTAGAGATCAGACAGTCTTTTGAGAACTTTCTGCAGAGTCAGGTACCTTTAGCGGACCTTTGCAGTAGTAAGTCGGAGTGGTGAGAGATGTTCAAACATGGGGTTGCGGGTTTCTTACGTAAGCTCTCTAGCCTCAGGAGTGTGGATGAATATCGTTTGGACCAGGCCCTGAGGAAGAAACTTGAGCATCTGGCCTCGACGGGAGGATATCTCTTGTGGTAAATCTTTGCTCATGAGATGTCAGTATGATAGACACGCATCTTTGGTTTTTGAGAGGGATTTCGGGAAGTACCGCTCACCCGACCCTTACAGAAACTGTAAGATGGCCGTGAGTTGTAAGTATGTGGCTGGACTGATTGACAGTACAGGATCCCTGAAGAGGTCCAAGTCGGGGATCTTGGACGTCGTCAGATCCTTTTACTCCTATCTCTTGGGTAAGAAGGAACTGGATCGGGGTCAGATGTCTGCTTTCTTGGCTGAAATTGTCCCTGAGCCAAAAGGTGATTTTTCTCTTGATGTTTTGGTAGAGCCAATCAGGGAAGAGGAAGAGAGACTGGCCAATGAGGGTCTTCGGCTCATGAAATCGCCAGGTCCGGATGGCTTAACATCCGAATGGTATAAGACCTTTAAGGACCTTTTGATTCCCCTCTTGACCGAGGTATTAGTGTCTATCCTCGGGCACTCTGCCAAAGTCAATGAGGAGGTCGGCCCTGATTATTCTATCAAAGGAAAAAGATCCGTGCCATATTGAGAATTGGCGCTTCTCAATATGGATAGGAAGATTCTGGCCAAGATACAGGTCTCCTCTCGGGGACGCAGCATTGTTCTGTTCCTGGTCGGAGCGCTTTAAGCGCTGTCTTTAGTGTCCGGAGGCCATCGAGCAGAACATGGCGGGTCTTTGAAGGGGTACCTGCTGTCTTTGGATCAGGCTAAGGCTTTTGACCGGGTTCATCATGAGTATCTGTGGTCCGTCCTTTTGAAGTACGGCCTGCCAGGGAGGTTCCTTAGCTGGCTACAAACCTTGTATGTGGGGGCAGAGAGTTTCCCGTTGGTGAACGGTTGGATTGGCCGCTCTTTTGAGGTGGGTTCCGGTGTTCGTCAGGGATGTCCTTTAAGCCCTTGGTTCTACGTGTTCGCGATTGACCCTTTCCTTAGAAGGATAGATCGTTGGCGGGGGTTGGGATGGACCTGGCGGGGCAGGGCCTGTCTCTGAGAGTGGTGGCGTATGCCAATGATGTCACTGTTTTTGCCTCTTTGCAAGAAGAGGTGTAATGTGTAATGTCAGAGCTAAATTACTACTCGGAGGCTTCCAGGTCCAGTGTCAACCGGGAGAAATGTGCAACTCTCTGGCTAGGAGGAGGAGAGCCTGATTTTAGTCTCCAGGGCACCCTCCCAGAACCCCATGGTAGGGCGAAGATTCTAGGCATCGAATTTGTCCCCGATGATTATCGTCAGACAAATTGGGAAAGCAGGCTAAAGGATGCCACCCAAAAGGTGGACCAATGGAAGGGTTGGTCTTTAACCCTTCGGGAAAGGGTCAATCTGAGCAAAACTTACCTGATCCCTTTGTTGATATACTTGGGCAGCGTCTGTATCTTGCCAGAGTCTCTCTGGCCGCGGGTTTACAGTCTGTTTTTCCAGCTCTTATGGGGCAACCGACTGAACCTAACCAGGAGGGAGATCACATACCGCACGAGGAGACAAGGCGGGTTGGGTATGGTCAACCCAGTGGTGTTCTTGCTGAATATCTTTCTTAAAGAAAGCATTGCAAACCTCTGGAAAGAGAGGGCTCCTTTGTGGGTAGTCTCTTGTAAAGGATGGTTTCAGCCTTTCTTCCAGAAATGAGAGACAGGTGGGCGAGTGAAGGATCTCCGTACACCACATGGGCATCTCCCGGCTTACACTGCCCTGACTCTGAAGATCATCCGGTGGTGGGACTCGGGAGTGAGGGAGATTAGGACCATGTCGAGGAGACTCCTTGACAGTAGGGTCCTCATTTCCAGGTCCTGCTGGCCCTCAGGAACTGCCCAGGCCGGGATCTGGAGGTAGGGTTGTTGCTTTTGAATTCAGTAAGGATCCCTATGAAATTTTGCGATTTCGCCTGGCGCTGCTTCCATGGTAGGCTGTATGTGAGGGGCAATCTGAAATACAGGAAACCCGAGGAAAGGGGTTGTCCCCGGGAGGAGTGTGGCGAAGTGCTGGAGAGCATGGACCACTTCCTGCTTCAGTGCCCCTTTAATACAGGGGTTTACCACAGGGTGGGGGCTTCCATCGGTTGGCCTTGGCTGGCTGCTCTATCCTATGCAGAGTGGGTCTACGGGGTGTTCAGAGACTGGGTGGTAGGGACCGCTGCACTTCTTTCTTAGTTAGTGTAGTGGTTAGGTACCACACGTGGAACGCGAGGTGTCTAGTCTCAACGTGTCATAAAATCCTCCCTGAGGAAGAGGTATATAGGAGCATCCTCGGTGACCTGGTGAAGGTTCGCACTCTGGAGTGTGGAAGGCCGGGCGCTGCCAGAGCCTCCCCGACTTTGGAGGGGTTTTTGCTTTGGGGTGCCTTAGCTGACTAATCCTCCAGTTCCTCCCGGTGATGGGCTGATCTCACACTCCTAGCTTTTTGTTTTGCAATGAAATAATGAGAAGAGAAAAGGGCTTCCAGGGGCCGAACCTGGGCCTGGTGTGTGCACTTACTGAGAAGTCAGTGTTTAGGGTTTATGGTAAGTGATTATTTTATATATTGTAGATTATGTTGTGTTTATTGTATGTTAGATTATATTCTGGGTGTTAGTTAGGTTGGGTGGGGAACTTCGGGTGATGGGGATACTGTTTGCATGGAATGTTTTGGCCTCAGCCTGACCTGGGGATTAACTAAAGGGCTGGGGACGGAGCTCGGGATGTTTTCCCTTGAACTTCGCACAGAACAGCTTTTCATGTGAATTTAGATCTGTGGGTGTGAAAAAAACAGGATGGGTTTATTGTTGTTTTACTGATTGCTTTAGTTATTGTTATTTTCTTTATTGTTTGGCAGTGGACCCATTTTGTTTTCAGTTAGTTTGTAATTTTGTTCTGATATTGTTAAGTATTTAAAAATATTTTTTTTTATTTTGTGGGGGATGGTGATGGATGTGTATATAGTATATTATATGTATATAGTGTATATATTATGTGTGTTGGAGATGAGAGGTGAGTGTGTGTGGTATGTGTAGGAGGTATGGACTGGCTGGAAAGGAAGATATGGTTCAAATTATATTTTATGTCATTATTATATGGTTATGTTTTAGTTTGTTTTACTTTTTGTTATGTTTTAAAACAATTTCATAATAAGAGTTACATTCTTTTGCCCCCTGTTATCAGCCATTTCAGGGGGGAGGATGACTGTAGGACAGGAGAATACAGTCTATTGCCCCCTGTTATCAGCCATTTCAGGGGAGAGGATGACTGTAGGACAGGAGAATACAGTCTATTGCCCCCTGTTATCAGCCATGTCAGGGGAGAGGATGACTGTAGGACAGGAGAATACAGTCTATTGCCCCCTGTTATCAGTTATTTCAGGGGAGAGGATGACTGTAGGACAGGAGAATACAGTCTATTGCTCCCTGTTATCAGCCATTTCAGGGGAGAGGATGACTGTAGGACAGGAGAATACAGTCTATTGCCCCCTGTTATCAGCCATTTCAGGGGAGAGGATGACTGTAGGACAGGAGAATACAGTCTATTGTTCCCTGTTATCAGCCATGTCAGGGGAGAGGATGACTGTAGGACAGGAGAATACAGTCTATTGCTCCCTGTTATCAGCCATTTCAGGGGAGAGGATGACTGTAGAACAGGAGAATACAATCTATTGCCCCCTGTTATCAGCCATTTCAGGGGAGAGGATGACTGTAGGACAGGAGAATACAATCTATTGCCCCCTGTTATCAGCCATTTCAGGGGAGAGGATGACTGTAGGACAGGAGAATACAGTCTATTGCCCCCTGTTATCAGCCATTTCAGGGGAGAGGATGACTGTAGGACAGGAGAATACAGTCTATTGCTCCCTGTTATCAGCCATTTCAGGGAGAGGATGACTGTAGGACAGGAGAATACAGTCTATTGCCCCTGTTATCAGCCATTTCAGAGGAGAGGATGACTGTAGGACAGGAGAATACAGTCTATTGCTCCCTGTTATCAGCCATTTCAGGGGAGAGGATGACTGTAGGACAGGAGAATACAGTCTATTGCCCCCTGTTATCAGCCATTTCAGGGGAGAGGATGACTGTAGGACAGGAGAATACAGTCTATTGCCCCCTGTTATCAGCCATTTCAGGGGAGAGGATGACTGTAGGACAGGAGAATACAGTCTATTGCCCCCTGTTATCAGCCATTTCAGGGGGGAGGATGACTGTAGGACAGGAGAATACAGTCTATTGCCCCCTGTTATCAGCCATTTCAGGGGAGAGGATGACTGTAGGACAGGAGAATACAATCTATTGCCCCCTGTTATCAGCCATTTCAGGGGGAGGATGACTGTAGGACAGGAGAATACAGTCTATTGCCCCCTGTTATCAGCCATTTCAGGGGAGAGGATGACTGTAGGACAGGAGAATACAGTCTATTGCTCCCTGTTATCAGCCATTTCAGGAGAGAGGATGACTGTAGGACAGGAGAATACAGTCTATTGTCCCCTGTTATCAGCCATTTCAGGGGAGAGGATGACTGTAGGACAGGAGAATACAGTCTATTGCCCCCTGTTATCAGCCATTTCAGGGGAGAGGATGACTGTAGGACAGCAGAATACAATCTATTGCCCCCTGTTATCAGCCATTTCAGGGGAGAGGATGACTGTAGGACAGGAGAATACAGTCTATTGCCCCCTGTTATCAGCCATTTCAGGGGAGAGGATGACTGTAGGACAGGAGAATACAGTCTATTGCCCCCTGTTATCAGCCATTTCAGGGGAGAGGATGACTGTAGGACAGGAGAATACAATCTATTGCCCCCTGTTATCAGCCGTTTCAGGGGAGAGGATGACTGTAGGACAGGAGAATACAATCTATTGCTCCCTGTTATCAGCCATTTCAGGGGAGAGGATGACTGTAGGACAGGAGAATACAGTCTATTGCCCCCTGTTATCAGCCATTTCAGGGGAGAGGATGACTGTAGGACAGGAGAATACAGTCTATTCCTTCCTGTTATCAGCCATTTCAGAGGAGAGGATGACTGTAGGACAGGAGAATACAGTCTATTGCTCCCTGTTATCAGCCATTTCAGGGGGAGGATGACTGTAGGACAGGAGAATACAGTCTATTGCCCCCTGTTATCAGCCATTTCAGGGGGGGGATGACTGTAGGACAGGAGAATACAGTCTATTGCCCCCCTGTTATCAGCCATTTCAGGGGAGAGGATGACTGTAGGACAGGAGAATACAATCTATTGCCCCTGTTATCAGCCATTTCAGGGGAGAGGATGACTGTAGGACAGGAGAATACAGTCTATTGCTCCCTGTTATCAGCCATTTCAGGGGAGAGGATGACTGTAGGACAGGAGAATACAATCTATTGCTCCCTGTTATCAGCCATTTCAGGGGAGAGGATGACTGTAGGACAGGAGAATACAATCTATTGCCCCCTGTTATCAGCCATTTCAGGACGGGGAGACTGTCATGTTTGCTGTTGAGAGACAGTTCTCCACATTTATGAATTTATTGAAAGGCCTCACATTGGGAAATATTGTGCCCAGTGTATGGACGGGTGGTACATTCGTGATATCACTGAAGTATTTTTGGTGGTCTCTGCTCTGGATTTGCCCTCAGTTGCTGCATCTGTGATGTGTGTTACAGAGGGGTGGTGTCGTCACTCTGTGTACTCTACAAGCTGAGTGCTCTGGCTTGTCTGTGGAATGTCACTGATATGTGAGGTGTGAAGAGCGGTGGTCGCAGCCACAGATGTACCGGCCCTTCCCCCACTGCACATAATGAGATGGAACAAATATTGGCCCCTCGTGTCATTGAGTTCTTATCTGAAGGGCCGACTCCTCACACTGTGACGCAACGTGTGGGATGATTCCCCCGCTCAGTGGCAGATACTCAATCCGCAGCTTTCATGGTGTGAGGGGGGCTGTCTACTGGTATAACCCCCAGCGTACCAGTCTGCAGTGGGTGAGCTTCCACATCTACAGCGCAGACCTCTATCACCCCCTACACCAGGGGTCGGCCAACTCCAGCTGTTGTGAAACTACAACTCCCAGCATGCCCCAGTCCCTTCTATGGGAGTTCTATAAACAGTCAAGCAAGTGTGCATGTTGGGAGTCGTAGTTTCACCATAGCCGACGTGCCGAAGGTGGTTGTTCCCTTCCCTACACCATGGATTTGGTGTCCTCTTCCATCCACGACGGTCGCCGCCCGGTCCGTGGGTCGCACTTTGCAGAGCCCGTCTGTTTCTCCACTGGATTTGGAGAACCCACTTTTTCAACTTTTTAAATGTCATTGTGACTAGATTTAGTCTCAGCCGCCATTTTTATGGGGTCGTGGCCAGCTACGAGCCGCAGCAGATTTCCGTCAGGCCTACGGACTGCCCGAGGAGCCCATGGAAATAGATCGGGGCCTTTGCTTTTCAATTCAGTGATCACAACTGAGTGTTTGTTACCGTGTATCAGTCAGCGATGGGAGGTGACAAAGTATCAGGTCCCCCAATTTGTACTTTTTAACTTTATGTAGGAATGTTTCCATTCACAGACAGCAAACATAGCTCTTATAAATGAGGAACACAGAGGCTGATCTCAGAGGGGGGTATGCGGGGGTTTATATTGGGGGGAGGGGTGTCTGTGCTGGCTGATCTCTGGGGGAGGGGGTGTATGTGCTGGCTATTCTCAGGGGGAGGGGGTGTGTGCAGGCTGATCTCTGATATCAGGGGGGGTGTATGTGCTGGCTGATCTCTGGGGGAGGGGGTGTGTGCAGGCTGATCTCTGTGTGGGGGTTTGTGTATGCGGGGGGGGGGGGGGGGGGGGCTGCTCTCAGAGGGGGGTATGCAGGGGTTGATATCGGGGGGGAGGGGCTGATGTATGTGCTGGGGCTATTCTCAGGGGGAGGGGGGTGTGTAATGTGGGGGCTGATATTGGAGGGGGGGTGGTATGTGCTGGGGCTATTCTCAGGGTAAGGGGGGGTGTATGCACGGTCTGATCTTGGGGGGGTGATATCGGGGGGGGGGGGGTTGTAATGTGGGGGCTGATATCGGGGGGGGGGGGGATGTGCTGGGGCTATTCTCAGGGGAAGGGGGGGTGTAATGTGGGGGCTGATATCGGGGGGGGGGGTGTGCTGGGGCTATTCTCAGGGGAGGGGGGGTGTATGCACGGTCTGATCTTGGGGGGGTGTAATGTGGGGGCTGATATCGGGGGGGGGGGGGGTAATGTGGGGGCTGATATTGGAGGGGGGGTGGTATGTGCTGGGGCTATTCTCAGGGTAAGGGGGGGTGTATGCACGGTCTGATCTTGGGGGGGTGATATCGGGGGGGGGGGGGGTTGTAATGTGGGGGCTGATATCGGGGGGGGGGTTGTAATGTGGGGGCTGATATCGGGGGGGGTGGTATGTGCTGGGGCTATTCTCAGGGGAAGGGGGGGGTGTATGCACGGTCCGATCTTGGGAGGGGGGGGGTGTAATGTGGGGGCTGATATCGGGGGGGGGGGGGATGTGCTGGGGCTATTCTCAAGGGAGGGGGGGGGTGTATGCACGGTCTGATCTTGGGGGGGTGTAATGTGGGGGCTGATATCGGGGGGGGGGGGTGTAATGTGGGGGCTGATATTGGAGGGGGGGTGGTATGTGCTGGGGCTATTCTCAGGGTAAGGGGGGGTGTATGCACGGTCTGATCTTGGGGGGGTGATATCGGGGGGGGGGGGTTGTAATGTGGGGGCTGATATCGGGGGGGGGGGGGTAATGTGGGGGCTGATATCGGGGGGGGGGGTATGTGCTGGGGCTATTCTCAGGGGAAGGGGGGGGTGTATGCACGGTCCGATCTTGGGAGGGGGGGGGGGGAATGTGGGGGCTGATATCGGGGGGGGGGGGGGATGTGCTGGGGCTATTCTCAAGGGAGGGGGGGGGGGGTATGCACGGTCTGATCTTGGGGGGTGTAATGTGGGGGCTGATATGGGGGGGGTGTAATGTGGGGGCTGATATCGGGGGGGGGGGGATGTGCTGGGGCTATTCTCAAGGGAGGGAGGGGGGTGTATGCACGGTCTGATCTTGGGGGGTGTAATGTGGGGGCTGATATGGGGGGGGTTGTAATGTGGGGGCTGATATCGGGGGGGGGTGGTATGTGCTGGGGCTATTCTCAGGGGAAGGGGGGGTGTATGCACGGTCCGATCTTGGGAGGGGGGGGGTGTAATGTGGGGGCTGATATCGGGGGGGGGGGTGTAATGTGGGGGCTGATATCGGGGGGGGGAATGTGCTGGGGCTATTCTCAAGGGAGGGGGGGGGTGTATGCACGGTCTGATCTTGGGGGGTGTAATGTGGGGGCTGATATGGGGGGGGTGTAATGTGGGGGCTGATATCGGGGGGGGGGGATGTGCTGGGGCTATTCTCAAGGGAGGGAGGGGGGTGTATGCACGGTCTGATCTTGGGGGGTGTAATGTGGGGGCTGATATGGGGGGGGGGGGGTATGTGCTGGGGCTATTCTCAGGGGAAGGGGGGGTGTATGCACGGTCCGATCTTGGGAGGGGGGGGGTGTAATGTGGGGGCTGATATCGGGGGGGGGATGTGCTGGGGCTATTCTCAAGGGAGGGAGGGGGGTGTATGCACGGTCTGATCGTGGGGGCTGATATGGGGGGGGGTTGTAATGTGGGGGCTGATATCGGGGGACTGTATGTGCTGGGGCTATTCTCAGGGGGAGGGGGGGTGTATTCACGGTCTGATCTTGGGGATGTAATGTGGGGGCTGATATCATTCTTCAGGCGCCCTCCTAGTCGCCCCCATGACGGGTGTCCTATCAGCCGGTGACAAGGACATAGACGGAGGCCGCTGTGTGTCCCTATGGAAACTGGCATTCCAGGGCTCCCCTGGCGCTGAGAGGTGTCGGGGGAGGCGGCGCACACTGCATGACTGTTATACCTGAGCACAGGCTGGGCCCCGCCTGCAGCCACGGGGGCCCCACGCACCAGGAGGCAGAAGTGGACCTTACATTCCATGTCACACCATTTTCAAGATCTCTGTTTGCTGTCACACAAGTGAAAACATTGCTTATGTACACAGGCTAGAAAGCTTTCCTTACCCTCCTCCTGCTTACACAGCTGAGGATTTGTAACAGTGTGCAGGGAATCCATAATAGGAGACAATTCACAGTGTGCAATGATATACTGGAACAAACCCTCAGCTGTGGAGTAACCCACTCTGTATAAAAGATGTACACAACAAGCACTGCTACCTCTGTGTCTCCCCCTAGATTGTAAGCTCTTGTGACCAGGTCCTCGCTCCGCATAGATTGTAAGCTCTTGTGACCAGGTCCTCGCTCCTCATAGATTGTAAGCTCTTGTGACCAGGTCCTCTCTCCTCATAGATTGTAAGCTCTTGTGACCAGGTCCTCCATCTCCTCATAGATTGTAAGCTCTTGTGACCAGGTCCTCACTCCTCTATCTCCTCATAGATTGTAAGCTCTTGTGACCAGGTCCTCACTCCTCATAGATTGTAAGCTCTTGTGACCAGGTCCTCTCTCCTCATAGATTGTAAGCTCTTGTGACCAGGTCCTCTCTCCTCATAGATTGTAAGCTCTTGTGACCAGGCTCCTCAGTAATGTGATATCACTACATGTTCCCGCTGACTGTAATGTGCTGCGGTAGATGTTGGCGCTATTAGAGATGTCTGGGGTCAGCACATACTCTCTCAGAGCTCTGAAACCCACCCCAGCACAGGGGACACCGGAGGGGGGGGTCTGACTGCTGGCGTCCTCCCCCGTCCTGCTGCTGTAATCCATCCGCAACATTCCCATAAAGAATAAAAGCGGCAGGACTTGCGCCAGCCTCCGCCCCCCAGCGCTGTCAATGGGGCACGACTTTACCCTGCTATTACCGTCTCCACCTGTCCTATAAACCGCTCGGTGCAGCCTCCATGATGGATCCACATAGGACTGAGTGAATCGAGGTCCAGATCATTAAAATGTATGGGCTCACTGGAGCCGAACTTCATCTTGCCCGACTTTGTGTGAGACTTCGGTCGGCTCGGGTACTGGCTGCCCCCTCGGCACCAAAGCCAACTACGGATTCCTACTTTACATTATTTTTAAAGACGCAGCTAGGAATACCGAAGCCTCACGCAACCTTGGGCGAAATGAAGTTCGTCTCCACGGAGCCCATACAGTTTAATGCTGGACGGAGGCGGCATTAACCACGAAGGCTTTGAACCGATCCCCTTCAGATCTAAGATCCAAAGCTCAAGCCTAGATCCACAGATGACGATCGGAAGAGATCTGGGAATCTGGAGAGGTCATCACCTTGATCTTCGCTCCTATTTCCTGGGCAGCTCTTGCATCGAGGTCAGGGCTCTGCCATAAGGGGGCGCCGCTGTCAAGGAGGGTGGACTTGTCTGTTCAGTGGTCAGGAGACAGGTTTCCAGCAGACCATCAGACGGCCTCATGATGTAATGTGATTCCTCAGACCAGGCCGTCTTCTTACCATAGTGCACCTGGTGCCATGTCTTCTCCAGGTAAGTGACGCACACCCCCGGCCATCCACATGATGTAATGTGATTCCTCAGACCAGGCCGTCTTCTTACCATAGTGCACCTGGTGCCATGTCTTCTCCAGGTAAGTGACGCACACACCCGGCCGTCCACATGATGTAATGTGATTCCTCAGACCAGGCCGTCTTCTTACCATAGTGCACCTGGTGCCATGTCTTCTCCAGGTAAGTGACGCACACACCCGGCCATCCACATGATGTAATGCGATTCCTCAGACCAGGCCGTCTTCTTACCATAGTGCACCTGGTGCCATGTCTTCTCCAGGTAAGTGACGCACACACCCGGCCATCCACATGATGTAATGCGATTCCTCAGACCAGGCCGTCTTCTTACCATAGAGCACCTGGTGCCATGTCTTCTCTAGGCTAAGTGACGCACAGACCAGGCCGTCTTCTTACCATAGTGCACCTGGTGCCATGTCTTCTCTAGGTAAGTGACGCACACACCCGGCCATCCACATGATGTAATGCGATTCCTCAGACCAGGCAGCACTTCTGGTAGAGGAGAGCAGGCAGCATGGGTGCTGTCACCCGTCTTTGGTACACCCCCCCCCCATGCATTTCACCAGCTCACCTTCTCCCTTATACACGCAGCGATTCTCTGGCACCCATGTTCCAGTTTCGGGTCATCAGTACTCGTTTTTTTGGTAGGTACTGACCCCTACATACCCCATGTCCTGGAGCCACTCTGGCCCCTACCTGCATTTTAAACACATTTCATCCAGAAGGGACTGTTCACTTGTCACCCACTGCACCCCCCCAAAACAATCCATATTACAGGGACCCCAAGGACTGACACCCTGCGCGGACATGTGCAGTAAGTGGACGTGGCTCCGGCTGTAAAGTCACGGTGGTTTATTGTCTCTATACGATACAAGGATCTGGAAGATACATACACACTATATGCTCCACACTGACCGAGCGGCCGCAGCAAACAGCATCAATGGTGCACAGAAAAGGATTGTGGGAGTTATGGACGACAAGTAATAAGGCAAATCGTTAAATGATGAAAGCGCAGCACGCGCGGTGAGGAGGAGCCGCCCCCGCTCAGCGCACGCACGCGCCGTGAGGAGGAGCCGCCCCCGCTCAGCGCACGCCGTGAGGAGGAGCCGCCCCCGCTCAGCGCACGCGCGCGCCGTGAGGAGGAGCCGCCCCCGCTCAGCGCACGCCGTGAGGAGGAGCCGCCCCCGCTCAGCGCACGCGCGCGCCGTGAGGAGGAGCCGCCCCCGCTCAGCGCACGCGCGCGCCGTGAGGAGGAGCCGCCCCCGCTCAGCGCACGCGCGCGCCGTGAGGAGGAGCCGCCCCCGCTCAGCAGAACTTCTGTGCTTTAAATCTACCCATCAGCTGCACAATGGCGGCAGCATCTACAGCGAGGACCGTCACCACAGACAATTCTCATAGCCAAAATGGCGGCTTTCTCTGTGCGCTGGCAAGCGGTACAATTTAAGGGGACGTGGCCTCACTGTTGAGCCACAAGCCCTGAAACTGGATGCCAAGCAGCGGCGACCAGAGGACGCACCTCCACCGCACACACCCTCATAGATGCCCCGGACCCTGTGACTAATGGGGTGGAGGGCAGAGGTAACCGGCCCAATGCTGTGGCGCTCGGAGGTTCTGCTCCCTCCTCCGCGCCATCCAGTGTCATCGCTACACACAGCAGGACATTCAATATGGCTTTAGTGTGTCGTGGATTGTATTCAGCCGCCACAACCCCAAAGGCTCGAGACGTTATTGCAAATCACTCTCCTTCCTTCACAATAGAAATCAAAGGATTAGAAAACCTAAGCAGAACCGTTTAGTCTGAAAGCAAAACCGCAGAAAACCCAACAGAATCGTGATAAATAATGTTAATGTAACGGGGGAGGGGCACTAAAAATGGTAAGGGAAGGCGCAGCGGGATGAGCGTTCGCATGTAACGCCCCCACGAGCAAGAATCCTACAAACCGCCAGTGTTACAGTATCGACAGATTTCATAATAAAACACTTTGAGGTTGTATCAAAACTTTTTGTTAAAAAAAAGAGCAATAAGTGGAGTCTCGGGACAGCACCATACCGGATCAGCGGCGCCAGGGCGCTCGCAGACTTTACTGATGGGCAGAGAAGCCGAGATTAAGCTGGAACCAGTCAGGAGGAAATCAACTACAGAAAAATATTGCATCTTTACATAAAACCACCCCCCGCAGGGCACAACAGGAGAAGGGGCGTCCCGAATGACAGGCGCCCCTCTGCAACAATCGGCGGTAGCAGGTGTGGCACAGCGGAGGGCGGGTTATTCTGACAGTAATCATCCCTATTACAGTGGATTAAAATGTAAAAACATAAAAAAGTCAGCGAGTTCTCCGGACGGCGTCTCGTCCGCTTCTGTTATGGCGCTAGACACACGTGATAGAAGAAAAATAAAATACAGTTAGTGTTAAAGGCAAAAACAGCAGAGGACTGGAGGCCACGCCGGGGGCGGGCTCAGGGACGTCCACCGATTCCTGCGCTTGTTAGCGTCTCTGCCTGCAATCTAGACGTGGGCGCACGTGTATCAACACAAACATGAGAATGGTGATGTCCTAGGTTGGCGGCTGAGGGAGCGGGGTCTCCTCAAGTCTCTAGAAAACGGCTTTCTGTCATGGCGACAGTCGATTGCAGGCTACCAAGCCCTGTATGGAACAGACCGCCCTGATCCGCCCCTCACCGAGGACGGCGCTCATTAAGGTGGCACATAAGGGGGTGGGGATCGGTAAGGGGTCATGTTTTTAGGGCGAGACCCTTTCCCCTCCATGGGTGCTGTGAAAGGTGGGGGAGGCTGGTAAGGGGGAGCGTTCGGGTCCTCATCCCTAAGCGGTGTGTATTCCCCCAGAGTGTCGTGGTTTAGGGGGATGGTCTCTGGCACATTCTGGTTGGGATACTCGGGAGGGGGCAGGGGGGCCTTCTCCTCCTTGAGGATCAATGGCATACTAGAGGAAGGAGGCGGCTTGGAGTCATCCAGTTCATCGGCAAATATGATGGGAACGCCCTTCTTGATGAAGGTTGCCTGGTCCTCGATGGTCAGCTTGCCTTTCCTCTTCTTCCGATAACAAATCATTGCTATTATACCTGCAATCAGCAAAATGGCGGCCACCACTACGGCAGGGATCACCGTGTGAAGGTAGACATCATCCTCACTGCTCTTTTCAGGATTTCTGTCAGCAGCTATGGTCGGGGCAACTGCAGTGACAACCCGTTCTTCTGGGGTTAACGGGATCGCAAAAATCCTGTGCATGTGTCGGCAGCTCCCGGCCAGGGATATGGAGATGTCCTCCAGTCTGAAGTCGGGCTCCATGGCAGTGATGAAGTGTTGTCTGGTCTGGCCTTGCTCATCATAGATTTTCCTGCCAATCACCTCAATTTGTTCTTTTGGGCACCGATCGACAGGCAGGGAGTTATTGGTCCACTCCACCACGATGGAGCCCCGTGTGATGTTCTGCACCGTGATGGAGCTGCTATTCCGGTCACCAAAGGCAAAGCCAAGTTTCTTCACCAGTTGGATCTTCTTATTGATGTCAGCGATGACCGAGTTATGGTCGCCATGGAACTTGCCAGTAAATTTAACAGGAGAGGGCTCCTTGAGGAACAAGTTACGGACTTGGATTTCAAGGGCATCTACAGCGGTGAGGCCGCCCTTATCTGTGGCTTTCAAGTAGTACTCGTGATCCCCAACGTGACGAAGGTCGGGCATGCCGTACATGACTTGACTTGTGCTGTTGAGGATCACCCACATCTTCTCTCGAGGACTTGCACTCTTTCTAGGCTCCAGTGTAAGTCTAAGGTTATCTGTGGTACCATCTTCTTTGTCGTAGAACGTGTCAGGCGGGATTTTAACTTCAAAATAAGTTCCCACCCAAGCCACAACTTTATCCACGTGGTTCTTGAGCTCGGGTTCTGTGTTATATATACGTGGTATGCTGCTGGTAGAGGTACGTGGGCGGCTCGGGGTAGTTGTCTCGATCTTGGTTGGTGGCGTCTTTGTATCTGGAGGTCTCGTTTTGGGAGGTTTGGTTCTTCTGGTGGGTTTTTTGGTGGAGGTTGTGGATGAGTCAGTACTTGGAGTGGTAGCTGGTTTCAGGGTAGACTTTGGCTTTTTTGTAGTGGCAGAAGGAGGCGTCACGGTCACTGTTGGCTCTATATATAACAGCCTAGTCGTTGTTGGAGCAATATGGCCAGGAAAGACACTGGTGGGCTCCACCTTTGTAGGATGGACAATGCTTAGAGTTGGTGTGTGCATAATCTGCCCTCTGGTCCTAATGGTAATGGTTGGTTTCCCAGGAAGAGGGATAGGCTCACGCACGGGAGGGGCAGTCGTATCAGTTGGACCTGCTATAGCTGGTGAAGTTGGAGTTGGGACAATTCTTACTGGTGGCTCATGAGCGGCAGTGGTGGGAGGCCCAACTGCAGTCACAGGGGTTGGAGTGGTATAAATCTGCCTCCGGATCCGTTTAGGCACGGGAGGCTTCTTGTTGGCAATGTGCCAGCCGACAACTGGGTAACCAAGCCGGGCAGACATGGTCCCTTCCTTTGCAGGAACCTCCACCGATCTGATGTTTGGAACACTATTTTGATCCATGGAGCAGCCGACTTTCCAGGACAGTAGTGCGCCATTTTCTACAACTTTCTTGGCGTTTCCAGGCCCAGCCATGAAGGCAGACATGTCGAAGAGTCTGTTATTAACCACAGGAACCAGCTTCATCTGATAGAGCTCCACCTCTGAAAAGTCCCTCATGCTCCTCAGAAGGTCCACTCTCTGCTTTGGGCTCATTTTTGTCAGATCAGCATCTAAGATGACTGTCAGGATGGTAACGGGCTCATCGGTGCCACAAAGAAAGGACGAGACGTCGCTGGATTCGGGCCCAGCCAGCCGGAGGGACTGCGGTTCACTGTGGTCCTCAGGATGAACCTCAATGGAGAAAACATCGGAGGCTTGTGGGATGGAGGAACCGTTAGGAGCCAGGTGGAAGGTGGTGAGAGACACGTCGCACACGCCTCTGTCGGTGTCCAGCGGCAGCCCCTCCAGAACATCGCCCTCCTCCCAGTGCAGCCACGAGGGTAGCGTCTCCTTCCCCACCTCGACAATCTGAAGAGGGAAGAAACAAGAGAGATCAGTGAAGGGCCACACAGACCTCAAACCATCGTATATACCGACACACACAGAGCTACCCCGTGATCCCCTCACCCCCTACGTCACCTCGAGCCGTCCCCTCCCTCCGTCTACTGTAGGGGGCCGGAGCTGCTGTCAGCTGATGGGTTGTTACAGTGTCACAGCGGCACAAATCTTTGGTTCAGGAACCTAAACTGGGTACGGGATGGAAATAAGAATGTGCCCATTCACTGACAGAAGCAGAGATTGAGACACACCCATGGTCTGCCAGTCTTGGCGCAGGTCAGTAACCTAGAGGGGCACACTCCCCTGGATTAAGACGCCAACCCGCCTATCAGAGCGCTGCCGCCGGATCGCTGCACTCAGGAGCTGGAACTCGGGGAATTCTGGAAACTGTGACTCGTGCGCTATAATAAGCGGCCGGGAGACGTTCCGATCCCAAGGGGGGGGTAGACATTCAGGGAGGCCAACAACTAGACCGCTACGCGCCTAAATCACCACCAATATGGCTGCCATTACAGCACGCCCGGCGCTCACCCTCCACACGGCAGTCAGTAATGGCGGCCGGCACAGGTGGAGCGCGGCGCCAGCTGTATATTTATAGAAAGAATGTGCCATGTGAGAAGGGTGTATATATACACAGCGCCGCGCAGCAGAGCCGACCGCTCCAGCTTAACCCCTTCTTACCAGGGCCGCACCTCTCCAGCCACAATCCACAGTATGAGGCGGCAGCAGAACACGGAGTGCAGCTCTGGGGTAGACTGCAGTATGAGGCAGCGGCAGAACAGAGAGTGCAGCTCTGGATGTGACTGTAGTATGAGACAGCAGCAGAACAGAGAGTGCAGCTCTGGGGTAGACTGCAGTATGAGGCAGCGGCAGAACAGAGAGTGCAGCCCTGGATGTGACTGGAGTATGAGGCAGCGGCAGAACAGAGAGTGCAGCTCTGGATGTGACTGGAGCATGAGGCAGCGGCAGAACAGAGAGTGCAGCTCTGGATGTGACTGGAGCATGAGGCAGCAGCAGAACAGAGAGTGCAGCTCTGGATGTGACTGAGCATGAGGCAGCAGAACAGCGAGTGCAGCTCTGGGTGTGACTGGAGTATGAGGAGGCAGCAGCAGAACAGAGTGCAGCTCTGGGGTAGACTGGAGTATGAGGCAGCAGCAGAACAGAGAGTGCAGCCCTGGATGTGACTGGAGTATGAGGCAGCGGCAGAACAGAGTGCAGCTCTGGATGTGACTGGAGCATGAGGCAGCAGCAGAACAGAGAGTGCAGCTCTGGATGTGACTGGAGCATGAGGCAGCAGCAGAACAGAGAGTGCAGCTCTGGATGTGACTGAGCATGAGGCAGCAGAACAGCGAGTGCAGCTCTGGGTGTGACTGGAGTATGAGGCAGCGGCAGAACAGAGAGTGCAGCCCTGGATGTGACTGGAGTATGAGGCAGCGGCAGAACAGAGTGCAGCTCTGGATGTGACTGGAGCATGAGGCAGCAGCAGAACAGAGAGTGCAGCTCTGGATGTGACTGGAGCATGAGGCAGCAGCAGAACAGAGAGTGCAGCTCTGGATGTGACTGAGCATGAGGCAGCAGAACAGCGAGTGCAGCTCTGGGTGTGACTGGAGTATGAGGCAGCAGCAGAACAGAGTGCAGCTCTGGATGTGACTGGAGCATGAGGCAGCAGAACAGCGAGTCCAGCTCTGGGTGTAACTGGAGCATGAGGCAGTAGAACAGTGGGTGCAGCTCTGGGTGTGACACCGGGGCTGCTGTGAGACCACCAGAGGAGCAGTCAGCGCTGAAGGCTTGTGGTGGCCCCGACTGTAGTCCTCTGGTGGGCATGGGTCGGCAGGGTCTCGTCACTGAGCGCGGCGGGTACCGACTCATGACAGAAGGGCAGACAACATGGAGGAGTCACACCAGACAAGTGTGCCCCCCCCCCCCCCCCTACCCGCAGTGTATACAGGTCCGTGTGTGCCCCCCTCAGAGTTACACTACTACTCCCATCGTGGCCGCACTCACCTTGACGGACTCCCCCTGGGAGGGCAGCAGATGCCCCGGGATGGCGATGCTGAAGGCCCGGCCCACCATGGCGGAGCTGTCGGGGATGCCGCTCACTGGCGCCGCCGTCTCTTTGATGTCAGGGAAGAGGGACTGCATGGAGGCCTCCAGCTGCTGCCCCCAGTCCCGGCTCGGCTCGGCAGGGTCACTCGGCAGTAGCGCCCAAGCTGAGGCCACGAGGAGCGCCAGCAATGCACCGCGCACATTCATCTCCACCGTCTGCCTCATGGTGGCGCTCTACAGTCCGTGGCGTCTCACTGGACACTACGTCCTCTCATCACCGACATCTGAGGAGAAAACCAGAGGAAAGAAGTGGTCAGCACCGACACCATGCTTTACACTGCAGGCTGCATCACTAACAACCACCATGCTTTACACTGCTGAAACGCTTAAAGTTAATAATCCGACACCTTCTGTCCATGTGAGCACAGAACACCATAGCGACCCAGAGGCTGCGCCCACCGAGGGGCAGGACTAGTGCCACATCGAGAGGCCCCCGACGGGGGCACGCCCACACGGATGCCCCGGCTCCCACACTGCAGATCTGGGTGTGACTGGAGCCAGTGTCACTGAGGAAACTTTCAATCCTGAAGTATTTTCAAGATCACTGCTTGCCGACAGTGAATGGGGACTTTTACATCCACAAGCAAAAAAAGTAGAGGGTTTGTTACAATGCATCAGTGCAGGCAGAGCTGTGGTTCAGAAGACTTCTGCACCGATACATTGTGACAAACACTCAGGTGTTTGAGGATTAGGTCCGGACTGAACTTCAACTCTGGATGTAAATGAGGTTTCCATTCACTGACAGTAAGCAGACTCTGCACTCTCCCTTTAAGAATGTGGTAAGGAGCGGGGCCCCCACCCAGAGCTATTTATACAGCGCAGGGTGCACGCTCCCAGACTCCCACCTATTTATAGGAGCCATAAACTAGTCACATGACCTGCACATGGGTGTGGCTGGATGAGGGGAGAACTACAAGTCCCAGGCCCTGCACACAGAAAGAAGACTGGAGGAGGCACGAGGCTCATGGAGGCTCCAGGATGAGAGTTAAGTCCAGAGAGCGAGAGGTTAATGAGATGCCGCCTCACATTCCTCTGGACAATGAGTAACAGCAAACAGTGATTCCCCCCCCCCCACTGTACCGCCACATTCTACACCGCCGCCACACACCCCACATCTGCACCGCCGCCACATTCTACACCTGCACCGCCGCCACACATCTGCACCGCCGCCACATTCTACACCTGCACCGCCGCCACACACCCCACATCTGCACCGCCGCCACATTCTACACCTGCACCGCCGCCACACATCTGCACCGCCGCCACATTCTACACCTGCACCGCCGCCACATTCTACACCTGCACCGCCGCCACATCCCCCACATCTGCACCGCCGCCACATTCTACACCTGCACCGCCGCCACACACCCCACATCTGCACCGCCGCCACATTCTACACCTGCACCGCCGCCACATTCTACACCTGCACCGCCACCACATTCTACACCTGCACCGCCGCCACATACCCCACATCTGCACCACCGCCACATTCTACACCGCCGCCACACACCCCACATCTGCACCGCCGCCACATTCTACACCGCCGCCACACATCTGCACCGCCACCACATTCTACACCTGCACCGCCGCCACATACCCCACATCTGCACCGCCGCCACATACCCCACATCTGCACCGCCGCCACATTCTACACCTGCACCGCCGCCACACACCCCACATCTGCACCGCCGCCACACACCCCACATCTGCACCGCCGCCACATTCTACACCTGCACCGCCGCCACACACCCCACATCTGCACCGCCGCCACACACCCCACATCTGCACCGCCGCCACATTCTACACCTGCACCGCCGCCACATCCCCCACATCTGCACCGCCGCCACATTCTACACCTGCACCGCCGCCACATTCTACACCTGCACCGCCGCCACACACCCCACATCTGCACCGCCGCCACATTCTACACCTGCACCGCCGCCACACACCCCACATCTGCACCGCCGCCACACACCCCACATCTGCACCGCCGCCACACACCCCACATCTGCACCGCCGCCACACACCCCACATCTGCACCGCCGCCACATTCTACACCTGCACCGCCGCCACATTCTACACCTGCACCGCCGCCACACACCCCACATCTGCACCGCCGCCACATTCTACACCTGCACCGCCGCCACATTCTACACCTGCACCGCCGCCACATTCTACACCTGCACCGCCGCCACATCCCCCACCTGCACCGCCGCCACATCCCCCACCTGCACCGCCGCCACATCCCCCACATCCGCCCCGCACCCCACTACATAGTACACAACACCCACCCCACTCCACCGCCACATCCTACACCATCCCGCCACCCCCCCGCATACTACACCGCACCTCCACCCAAACCATTACATAGTACACCGCACCCAACCTCTACAACAAACCTCCGTTCCTCACTGAACCCTACACCGCCACCCCCCCACTATACTGCCATATCCTACACCGCCACCCCCCCACTATACTGCCATATCCTACACCGCCACCCCCCCCACTATACTGCCATATCCTACACCGCCACCCCCCCACTATACTGCCATATCCTACACCGCCACCCCCCCCACTATACTGCCATATCCTACACCGCCACCCCCCCACTATACTGCCATATCCTACACCGCCCCCCCCACTATACTGCCATATCCTACACCGCCACCCCACTATACTGCCATATCCTACACCGCCACCCCCCCCACTATACTGCCATATCCTACACAGCCACCCCCCCACTATACTGCCATATCCTACACCGCCCCCCCCACTATACTGCCATACCCTACACCGCCCCCCCCCCCCACTATACTGCCATATCCTACACCGCCCCCCCCCACTATACTGCCATACCCTACACCCCCCCCCCACTATACTGCCATATCCTACACCGCCCCCCCCACTATACTGCCATACCCTACACCGCCCCCCCCACTATACTGCCATATCCTACACCGCCTCCCCACTATACTGCCATATCCTACACCGCCTCCCCACTATACTGCCATCTCCTACACCGCCCCCCCCACTATACTGCCATACCCTACACCGCCTCCCCACTATACTGCCATACCCTACACCGCCTCCCCACTATACTGCCATCTCCTACACCGCCCCCCCCCACTATACTGCCATACCCTACACCGCCTCCCCACTATACTGCCATACCCTACACCGCCTCCCCACTATACTGCCATCTCCTACACCGCCCCCCCCCACTATACTGCCATACCCTACACCGCCCCCCCACTATACTGCCATATCCTACACCGCCTCCCCACTATACTGCCATATCCTACACCGCCTCCCCACTATACTGCCATCTCCTACACCGCCCCCCCACTATACTGCCATACCCTACACCGCCTCCCCACTATACTGCCATCTCCTACACCGCCCCCCCCACTATACTGCCATACCCTACACCAGCCCTCCATCCCTCACTGACCCCCGCCGCCTCCTGCACGGTATCGGCCCATCGAGCCCGCACCGCCTCACCATGAGAAGCCGGGGCCGCCGCACACCGGACGTGTCGTTCACACCGCGACCGATGAGGACAGGCCGCACCACCCCCATGAAGGCCGCGGCCTCCCCGCAGCTCACTCACCGGGCCCCGGGCTCAGTAACACGGCAGAAGACGCTCGGGCCGCAACTGCTGTCACACAGGCCTCCGCCGCCACCGAACTCAGCACTCACTCCCCCTGCTCTGAATCCACTCGTCCAGTTCTCCCCTCTCTCCTTGGTTCTCTCCACCCAATTTTCAGTATGACCCCGCCTGGATACATGACCCACCAATCACAGCATGCGCGAAAGAGTTCAGGGGGCGTGGCATTACGCCGCTTCCTCACAGGGTCCTAGAGACCGAATCACACTGCGCCAAAGAGCTGGAATACTGGAGGCTGAGAGCGACCGGTGCATAACACCCATCAATCTGCTCAGCTCCTCCTGCTCTATAACACGCTGCCTGCAGATTACATGGTGACAGGTTCTCTTTATATATGATCTGCTCAGCTCCTCCTGCTCTATAACACGCTGCCTGCAGATTACACGGTGACAGGTTCTCTTTATATATAATCTGCTCAGCTCCTCCTGCTCTATAACACACTGCCTGCAGATTACATGGTGACAGGTTCTCTTTATATATAATCTGCTCAGCTCCTCCTGCTCTATAACACGCTGCCTGCAGATTACACGGTGACAGGTTCTCTGTATATATAATCTGCTCAGATCCTCCTGCTCTATAACACGCTGCCTGCAGATTACATGGTGACAGGTTCTCTTTATATATAATCTGCTCAGCTCCTCCTGCTCTATAACACGCTGCCTGCAGATTACACGGTGACAGGTTCTCTTTATATATAATCTGCTCAGATCCTCCTGCTCTATAACACACTGCCTGCAGATTACATGGTGACAGGTTCTCTTTATATATAATCTGCTCAGCTCCTCCTGCTCTATAACACGCTGCCTGCCGATTACACGGTGACAGGTTCTCTGTATATATAATCTGCTCAGCTCCTCCTGCTCTATAACACGCTGCCTGCAAGATTACATGGTGACGGGTTCTCTTTATATATTATCTGCTCAGCTCCTCCTGCTCTATAACACTCTGCCTGCAGATTACATGGTGACAGGTTCTCTTTATATATAATCTGCTCAGCTCCTCCTGCTCTATAACACGCTGCCTGCAGATTACACGGTGACAGGTTCTCTGTATATATAATCTGCTCAGCTCCTCCTGCTCTATAACACACTGCCTGCAGATTACACGGTGACAGGTTCTCTTTATATATAATCTGCTCAGATCCTCCTGCTCTATAACACGCTGCCTGCAGATTACACGGTGACAGGTTCTCTTTATATATAATCTGCTCAGCTCCTCCTGCTCTATAACACGCTGCCTGCAGATTACACGGTGACAGGTTCTCTGTATATATAATCTGCTCAGCTCCTCCTGCTCTATAACACACTGCCTGCAGATTACACGGTGACAGGTTCTCTTTATATATAATCTGCTCAGCTCCTCCTGCTCTATAACACGCTGCCTGCAGATTACACGGTGACAGGTTCTCTTTATATATAATCTGCTCAGATCCTCCTGCTCTATAACACACTGCCTGCAGATTACACGGTGACAGGTTCTCTATATATATATAATCTGCTCAGCTCCTCCTGCTCTATAACACACTGCCTGCAGATTACATGGTGACCGGTTCTCTGTATATATAATCTGCTCAGCTCCTCCTGCTCTATAACACGCTGCCTGCAGATTACACGGTGACAGGTTCTCTGTATATATACTCTGCTCAGCTCCTCCTGCTCTATAACACGCTGCCTGCAGATTACACGGTGACAGGTTCTCTTTATATATAATCTGCTCAGCTCCTCCTGCTCTATAACACGCTGCCTGCAGATTACATGGTGACAGGTTCTCTTTATATATAATCTGCTCAGCTCCTCCTGCTCTATAACACACTGCCTGCAGATTACATGGTGACAGGTTCTCTTTATATATAATCTGCTCAGCTCCTCCTGCTCTATAACACTCTGCCTGCAGATTACATGGTGACAGGTTCTCTGTATATATAATCTGCTCAGCTCCTCCTGCTCTATAACACACGGCCTGCAGATTACATGGTGACAGGTTCTCTTTATATATAATCTGCTCAGCTCCTCCTGCTCTATAACACGCTGCCTGCAGATAACACAGTGACAGGTTCTCTGTATATATAATCTGCTCAGCTCCTCCTGCTCTATAACACGCTGCCTGCAGATTACACGGTGACAGGTTCTCTTTATATATAATCTGCTCAGCTCCTCCTGCTCTATAACACGCTGCCTGCAGATTACATGGTGACAGGTTCTCTTTATATATAATCTGCTCAGCTCCTCCTGCTCTATAACACACTGCCTGCAGATTACACGGTGACAGGTTCTCTTTATATATAATCTGCTCAGCTCCTCCTGCTCTATAACACACTGCCTGTAGATTACACAGTGACAGGTTCTCTTTATATATAATCTGCTCAGCTCCTCCTGCTCTATAACACACTGCCTGAAGATTACATGGTGACAGGTTCTCTTTATATATAATCTGCTCAGCTCCTCCTGCTCTATAACACGCTGCCTGCAGATTACATGGTGACAGGTTCTCTTTATATATAATCTGCTCAGCTCCTCCTGCTCTATAACACGCTGCCTGCAGAGTACACGGTGACAGGTTCTCTTTATATATAATCTGCTCAGCTCCTCCTGCTCTATAACACACTGCCTGCAGATTACATGGTGACAGGTTCTCTTTATATATAATCTGCTCAGCTCCTCCTGCTCTATAACACATTGCCTGCAGATTACATGGTGATAGGTTCTCTGTATATATAATCTGCTCAGCTCCTCCTGCTCTATAACACACTGCCTGCAGATTACACAGTGACAGGTTCTCTTTATATATAATCTGCTCAGCTCCTCCTGCTCTATAACACATTGCCTGCAGATTACATGGTGATAGGTTCTCTGTATATATAATCTGCTCAGCTCCTCCTGCTCTATAACACACTGCCTGCAGATTACACAGTGACAGGTTCTCTTTATATATAATCTGCTCAGCTCCTCCTGCTCTATAACACATTGCCTGCAGATTACATGGTGATAGGTTCTCTGTATATAATCTGCTCAGCTCCTCCTGCTCTATAACACGCTGCCTGCAGATTACATGGTGACAGGTTCTCTTTATATATAATCTGCTCAGCTCCTCCTGCTCTATAACACGCTGCCTGCAGATTACACGGTGACAGGTTCTCTTTATATATAATCTGCTCAGCTCCTCCTGCTCTATAACACGCTGCCTGCAGATTACACGGTGACAGGTTCTCTGTATATATAATCTGCTCAGTTCCTCCTGCTCTATAACACACTGCCTGCAGATTACACGGTGACAGGTTCTCTTTATATATAATCTGCTCAGCTCCTCCTGCTCTATAACACGCTGCCTGCAGATTACACGGTGACAGGTTCTCTTTATATATAATCTGCTCAGCTCCTCCTGCTCTATAACACGCTGCCTGAAGATTACATGGTGACAGGTTCTCTTTATATATAATCTGCTCAGCTCCTCCTGCTCTATAACACGCTGCCTGAAGATTACATGGTGACAGGTTCTCTGTATATATAATCTGCTCAGCTCCTCCTGCTCTATAACACGCTGCCTGCAGTTTACATGGTGACAGGTTCTCTTTACATATAATCTGCTCAGCTCCTCCTGCTCTATAACACGCTGCCTGCAGAGTACACGGTGACAGGTTCTCTTTATATATAATCTGCTCAGCTCCTCCTGCTCTATAACACACTGCCTGCAGATTACATGGTGACAGGTTCTCTTTATATATAATCTGCTCAGCTCCTCCTGCTCTATAACACATTGCCTGCAGATTACATGGTGATAGGTTCTCTGTATATATAATCTGCTCAGCTCCTCCTGCTCTATAACACACTGCCTGCAGATTACACAGTGACAGGTTCTCTTTATATATAATCTGCTCAGCTCCTCCTGCTCTATAACACGCTGCCTGCAGATTACACGGTAACAGGTTCTCTTTATATATAATCTGCTCAGCTCCTCCTGCTCTATAACACGCTGCCTGCAGATTACATGGTGACAGGTTCTCTTTATATATAATCTGCTCAGCTCCTCCTGCTCTATAACACATTGCCTGCAGATTACATGGTGATAGGTTCTCTGTATATATAATCTGCTCAGCTCCTCCTGCTCTATAACACGCTGCCTGCAGATTACATGGTGACAGGTTCTCTTTATATATAATCTGCTCAGCTCCTCCTGCTCTATAACACGCTGCCTGCAGATTACACGGTAACAGGTTCTCTGTATATATAATCTGCTCAGCTCCTCCTGCTCTATAACACGCTGCCTGCAGATTACACTGTGACAGGTTCTCTTTATATATAATCTGCTCAGCTCCTCCTGCTCTATAACACGCTGCCTGCAGATTACACAGTGACAGGTTCTCTGTATATATAATCTGCTCAGCTCCTCCTGCTCTATAACACACTGCCTGCAGATTACATGGTGACAGGTTCTCTTTATATATAATCTGCTCAGCTCCTCCTGCTCTATAACACGCTGCCTGCAGATTACATGGTGACAGGTTCTCTTTATATATAATCTGCTCAGCTCCTCCTGCTCTATAACACGCTGCCTGCAGATTACATGGTGACAGGTTCTCTTTATATATAATCTGCTCAGCTCCTTCTGCTCTATAACACATTGCCTGCAGATTACACGGTGACAGGTTCTCTTTATAAATAATCTGCTCAGCTCCTCCTGCTCTATAACACGCTGCCTGCAGATTACACGGTGATAGGTGCTCTTTATATATAATCTGCTCAGCTCCTTCTGCTCTATAACACGCTGCCTGCAGATTACACGGTGACAGGTTCTCTGTATATATAATCTGCTCAGCTCCTCCTGCTTTATAACACGCTGACTGCAGATTACACGGTGACAGGTTCTCTGTATATATAATCTGCTCAGCTCCTCCTGCTCTATAACACACTGCCTGCAGATTACATGGTGACAGGTTCTCTTTATATATATATATAATCTGCTCAGCTCCTCCTGCTCTATAACACACTGCCTGCAGATTACACGGTGACAGGTTCTCTTTATATATATATACAATCTGCTCAGCTCCTCCTGCTCTATAACACGCTGCCTGCAGATTACATGGTGACAGGTTCTCTTTATATATAATCTGCTCAGCTCCTCCTGCTTTATGGCACACTGCCTGCAGATTACATGGTGACAGGTTCTCTTTATATATAATCTGCTCAGCTCCTCCTGCTCTATAACACACTGCCTGTAGATTACACAGTGACAGGTTCTCTTTATATATAATCTGCTCAGCTCCTCCTGCTCTATAACACACTGCCTGAAGATTACATGGTGACAGGTTCTCTTTATATATAATCTGCTCAGATCCTCCTGCTCTATAACACGCTGCCTGCAGATTACACGGTGACAGGTTCTCTTTATATATAATCTGCTCAGCTCCTCCTGCTCTATAACACATTGCCTGCAGATTACATGGTGATAGGTTCTCTGTATATATAATCTGCTCAGCTCCTCCTGCTCTATAACACGCTGCCTGCAGATTACATGGTGACAGGTTCTCTTTATATATAATCTGCTCAGCTCCTCCTGCTCTATAACACGCTGCCTGCAGATTACACGGTAACAGGTTCTCTGTATATATAATCTGCTCAGCTCCTCCTGCTCTATAACACGCTGCCTGCAGATTACACTGTGACAGGTTCTCTTTATATATAATCTGCTCAGCTCCTCCTGCTCTATAACACGCTGCCTGCAGATTACACAGTGACAGGTTCTCTGTATATATAATCTGCTCAGCTCCTCCTGCTCTATAACACACTGCCTGCAGATTACATGGTGACAGGTTCTCTTTATATATAATCTGCTCAGCTCCTCCTGCTCTATAACACATTGCCTGCAGATTACATGGTGATAGGTTCTCTGTATATATAATCTGCTCAGCTCCTCCTGCTCTATAACACGCTGCCTGCAGATTACATGGTGACAGGTTCTCTTTATATATAATCTGCTCAGCTCCTCCTGCTCTATAACACGCTGCCTGCAGATTACACGGTAACAGGTTCTCTGTATATATAATCTGCTCAGCTCCTCCTGCTCTATAACACGCTGCCTGCAGATTACACTGTGACAGGTTCTCTTTATATATAATCTGCTCAGCTCCTCCTGCTCTATAACACGCTGCCTGCAGATTACACAGTGACAGGTTCTCTGTATATATAATCTGCTCAGCTCCTCCTGCTCTATAACACACTGCCTGCAGATTACATGGTGACAGGTTCTCTTTATATATAATCTGCTCAGCTCCTCCTGCTCTATAACACGCTGCCTGCAGATTACATGGTGACAGGTTCTCTTTATATATAATCTGCTCAGCTCCTCCTGCTCTATAACACGCTGCCTGCAGATTACATGGTGACAGGTTCTCTTTATATATAATCTGCTCAGCTCCTTCTGCTCTATAACACATTGCCTGCAGATTACACGGTGACAGGTTCTCTTTATAAATAATCTGCTCAGCTCCTCCTGCTCTATAACACGCTGCCTGCAGATTACACGGTGATAGGTGCTCTTTATATATAATCTGCTCAGCTCCTTCTGCTCTATAACACGCTGCCTGCAGATTACACGGTGACAGGTTCTCTGTATATATAATCTGCTCAGCTCCTCCTGCTTTATAACACGCTGACTGCAGATTACACGGTGACAGGTTCTCTGTATATATAATCTGCTCAGCTCCTCCTGCTCTATAACACACTGCCTGCAGATTACATGGTGACAGGTTCTCTTTATATATATATATAATCTGCTCAGCTCCTCCTGCTCTATAACACACTGCCTGCAGATTACACGGTGACAGGTTCTCTTTATATATATATATACAATCTGCTCAGCTCCTCCTGCTCTATAACACGCTGCCTGCAGATTACATGGTGACAGGTTCTCTTTATATATAATCTGCTCAGCTCCTCCTGCTTTATGGCACACTGCCTGCAGATTACATGGTGACAGGTTCTCTTTATATATAATCTGCTCAGCTCCTCCTGCTCTATAACACACTGTCTGCAGATTACATGATGACAGGTTCTCTGTATATATAATCTGCTCAGCTCCTCCTGCTCTATAACACGCTGCCTGCAGATTACATGGTGACAGGTTCTCTTTATATATAATCTGCTCAGCTCCTCCTGCTCTATAACATGCTGCCTGCAGATTACATGGTGACAGGTTCTCTGTATATATAATCTGCTCAGCTCCTCCTGCTCTATAACACACTGCCTGCAGATTACATGGTGACAGGTTCTCTTTATATATAATCTGCTCAACTCCTCCTGCTCTATAACACGCTGCCTGCAGATTACACGGTAACAGGTTCTCTTTATATATAATCTGCTCAGCTCCTCCTGCTCTATAACACGCTGCCTGCAGATTACATGGTGACAGGTTCTCTTTATATATAATCTGCTCAGCTCCTCCTGCTCTATAACACATTGCCTGCAGATTACATGGTGATAGGTTCTCTGTATATATAATCTGCTCAGCTCCTCCTGCTCTATAACACGCTGCCTGCAGATTACATGGTGACAGGTTCTCTTTATATATAATCTGCTCAGCTCCTCCTGCTCTATAACACGCTGCCTGCAGATTACACGGTGACAGGTTCTCTGTATATATAATCTGCTCAGCTCCTCCTGCTCTATAACACACTGCCTGCAGATTACACGGTGACAGGTTCTCTTTATATATAATCTGCTCAGATCCTCCTGCTCTATAACACGCTGCCTGCAGATTACACGGTGACAGGTTCTCTTTATATATAATCTGCTCAGCTCCTCCTGCTCTATAACACGCTGCCTGCAGATTACACGGTGACAGGTTCTCTGTATATATAATCTGCTCAGCTCCTCCTGCTCTATAACACACTGCCTGCAGATTACACGGTGACAGGTTCTCTTTATATATAATCTGCTCAGCTCCTCCTGCTCTATAACACGCTGCCTGCAGATTACACGGTGACAGGTTCTCTTTATATATAATCTGCTCAGATCCTCCTGCTCTATAACACACTGCCTGCAGATTACACGGTGACAGGTTCTCTATATATATATAATCTGCTCAGCTCCTCCTGCTCTATAACACACTGCCTGCAGATTACATGGTGACCGGTTCTCTGTATATATAATCTGCTCAGCTCCTCCTGCTCTATAACACGCTGCCTGCAGATTACACGGTGACAGGTTCTCTGTATATATACTCTGCTCAGCTCCTCCTGCTCTATAACACGCTGCCTGCAGATTACACGGTGACAGGTTCTCTTTATATATAATCTGCTCAGCTCCTCCTGCTCTATAACACGCTGCCTGCAGATTACATGGTGACAGGTTCTCTTTATATATAATCTGCTCAGCTCCTCCTGCTCTATAACACACTGCCTGCAGATTACATGGTGACAGGTTCTCTTTATATATAATCTGCTCAGCTCCTCCTGCTCTATAACACTCTGCCTGCAGATTACATGGTGACAGGTTCTCTGTATATATAATCTGCTCAGCTCCTCCTGCTCTATAACACACGGCCTGCAGATTACATGGTGACAGGTTCTCTTTATATATAATCTGCTCAGCTCCTCCTGCTCTATAACACGCTGCCTGCAGATAACACAGTGACAGGTTCTCTGTATATATAATCTGCTCAGCTCCTCCTGCTCTATAACACGCTGCCTGCAGATTACACGGTGACAGGTTCTCTTTATATATAATCTGCTCAGCTCCTCCTGCTCTATAACACGCTGCCTGCAGATTACATGGTGACAGGTTCTCTTTATATATAATCTGCTCAGCTCCTCCTGCTCTATAACACACTGCCTGCAGATTACACGGTGACAGGTTCTCTTTATATATAATCTGCTCAGCTCCTCCTGCTCTATAACACACTGCCTGTAGATTACACAGTGACAGGTTCTCTTTATATATAATCTGCTCAGCTCCTCCTGCTCTATAACACACTGCCTGAAGATTACATGGTGACAGGTTCTCTTTATATATAATCTGCTCAGCTCCTCCTGCTCTATAACACGCTGCCTGCAGATTACATGGTGACAGGTTCTCTTTATATATAATCTGCTCAGCTCCTCCTGCTCTATAACACGCTGCCTGCAGAGTACACGGTGACAGGTTCTCTTTATATATAATCTGCTCAGCTCCTCCTGCTCTATAACACACTGCCTGCAGATTACATGGTGACAGGTTCTCTTTATATATAATCTGCTCAGCTCCTCCTGCTCTATAACACATTGCCTGCAGATTACATGGTGATAGGTTCTCTGTATATATAATCTGCTCAGCTCCTCCTGCTCTATAACACACTGCCTGCAGATTACACAGTGACAGGTTCTCTTTATATATAATCTGCTCAGCTCCTCCTGCTCTATAACACATTGCCTGCAGATTACATGGTGATAGGTTCTCTGTATATATAATCTGCTCAGCTCCTCCTGCTCTATAACACACTGCCTGCAGATTACACAGTGACAGGTTCTCTTTATATATAATCTGCTCAGCTCCTCCTGCTCTATAACACATTGCCTGCAGATTACATGGTGATAGGTTCTCTGTATATAATCTGCTCAGCTCCTCCTGCTCTATAACACGCTGCCTGCAGATTACATGGTGACAGGTTCTCTGTATATAATCTGCTCAGCTCCTCCTGCTCTATAACACGCTGCCTGCAGATTACACGGTGACAGGTTCTCTTTATATATATGCTCAGCTCCTCCGCTCTATAACACGCTGCCTGCAGATTACACGGTGACAGGTTCTCTGTATATATAATCTGCTCAGTTCCTCCTGCTCTATAACACACTGCCTGCAGATTACACGGTGACAGGTTCTCTTTATATATAATCTGCTCAGCTCCTCCTGCTCTATAACACGCGCCTGCAGATTACATGGTGACAGGTTCTCTTTATATAAATCTGCTCAGCTCCTCCTGCTCTATAACACGCTGCCTGAAGATTACATGGTGACAGGTTCTCTTTATATATAATCTGCTCAGCTCCTCCTGCTCTATAA